>NW_026459020.1:0-68108 GCF_021730395.1 Mercenaria mercenaria
TAAGGATATCCGCCATTTTGATTTTCAACAAAAGTTTGCCAAAAATTAATGGTAAATATTTAAAAATGTGGCTATTATTGTACCATTTGATCGAACAGATTCTACTTTTCGCGAAAAAAAATTCACCCTTATTTTTGGCTTGCATATGCCTAAAATTGACGTAAGATTTACAATGGGGTAGGGGTAGATAATTTCAAATATCTACTAAAGTAGATCAGGTTTAGTGTTGATATTTTCCTGACTGATATATATAATGATAAGCTATAATTGAAATAAAAGTTCTCAAGATAGCACTTTATATGATTTAGAAAATATAAATTAAAACAAAAAGAACAAAAAATATCAAAATTCACCAGTTCTTAACAGTTTTTTCTTAATAAATCGCTTAGATGCACGGTGACCCCAAATTTCTTTCTTTCCATTTCAAAGCATGTTTGTGTGTCATTAAAGCTGCAAAATATTTTGAAAATCTTAATGTCAGAATTTGTTTTATAGATCTAAATACTTTTTTCCATTGAAAATACAGTGGGTGGGTTAATTATGTCAACATGTGAAAATATAAGAGATATTTTTTGGACATTTATGATTTTATGATACTAACATCACCTTATATTCATATTAACCTGTAAGATCTGAAGTCCCTATAACATGAAGTTGGATATTATATGTTTTTATAAAGTACCACCATTTTATCAATTTTACAAAATTTCATAAATGCTCAAACAGTGGGTGAAGAAAATGCCCTATAAAATTAAAAGGAGTACGGTGACCTGTGTTTTTAATTCTCTTGTTTGTCTTGGAAACTAAATTAAATGTTCTTTAAGCTCACAGAGTATAAATAAACTCATAACGTTAGAAAAAAATCGTTCCTACATCCTTAACTTATAGTACGTGAACAGTTTTTTATTATTATTATTCTTTGTCTAAACTTGTTGCACATGTATTTTTAGAGTAAGAATTTTAATTTTGCATTGTTTTTTGCAGGCTATGGTTATGTATTGTGGCCACTTTACAGATCTACTGTGTATTCAGTTTGTTTGACTCCTGCACAGGACAAAGTTCTTGGGTAACACAGTTCTTCAATCCTTGCAGAATGTTCTTGCTTTACTTTTGCATGTGCATTATAGTGGGTATATAGATAACATACCAAGAATGAAATGTTAAGAAACAGACTTTGGTCTGGACTGGGAGACTTCGAGTTCAGAAATATTTCAAGGTACAAGCGTAAGACAGAAAAAGATTATGATGTCTTCATAAATGAATTAAGGTCAATGGAAGAAATCTTAAAAGTCGGCAGACAAAGATCTAAAGAGAATAAACATATTCCTGAAAGCAAGGTAGAAGAAAGTTCTGAAAAAGAGGCGAATCAATGTATTGCTACATTAGAATTAAGAATGTTAAGACAGTTGGAAAAACTGATAAAAATGAAGCAAATGGACACTCGGATGAGTGGTGTGGAGAAAGAGTTACATAACTTAAAGGAGACAAATAGTCAAAAAAGAAATGAAAGATGGAACAATCGACCAGGTTACAGAAATTCAAATCCTAAATGGAGAGACAAAGATTGATTATTGTTAGACCGATCTGACGTTAATCTCTTTTTCAATTGGCACATACAGAAGTTCAAAATTCCCAACGGTATATTTAATCAGTAGATTGACTCTTTTCATTTCAAACAATTTTGTTTGTATCTTCGTTTTGGGTTAAACGTCTTTTAACAGCTGTATCTCAAAAGTATAACGACGGACAGTTAAACTTACCAGTGTTCAATGATTCTGTAACAGTACAAACCTGTTCTCCCCAAGTAACTGCCCACTTTCCCACATGAATCAGAATTGGAGGACAATGATTTCAGGCAAAATGTCTTTTATCAAATCATCTCGAAGAATATTCGCCTCGCCCGGGAAATGAACTCGCGACCGACCCGGCGATACGTAGATCGGCTCTCTCGCTTTTGAGCTGAGCAGGCGGATATAAAACTAGTAAATAGGTAGATAGCTCTGGATTCTATAAATGGTTTTGTATCATGGTGCTGCGTTTTTGGTACGTGGCATTCCCTGTTTGATATTTGTCTTTGTTTTTTTTACCTGCAGTGTCATTATAACTGTTATCTTCTATCTGTAATATTCTTCCAATGAGGAAGAGGCGTGGCGATAAGCCGTACTCAAACAAAGTTAGAGAACATGTCTTAGGTCCCGCCTACATATAGAATACTGTTGGGAAATGGTGAACTTCCCGAAACCGTTCTCTATTTCAGTTAGAGTAATAGAGCTTCCCCATGTGACAGTATCAACGCTTAAAATGGAATATTAACTTGTCCATCAAAATTAGTAGCCGAAGGCGTTGTTCATATTGGCCAACCATGATACAAAACAGAAAGAGCAGGGACCACTGGAATAGTGAGGTTATTCTCGTGAACTCCTTCTCTTTCTATTACTTATTGTTGCAGTTTAAATAAACACTAAATAATACAAAATACTGCATAAGACCAGTACTAGTTTTTTATTTTTTCTGTAACTGGAAAACGCACCATTGCAGAATTTGCGTATTATGAATCTGATATAATTAATTTAAAAAATGATTAATGACCTAACATGTTTGTGTTTTTAAGATAGATAATTAATTGACTTTAATCACATGACGTATTTAAAGATATAAATAAAGTTGCTCTTGTTTTAGTTTATTTGTTTCTATTTTTTTTACTAATGTGATATGTTTTATTTTCATTTTATCAATAAAGTTGATTTTATCTCATGTTGAGATTTTAAAGATTTTTTACCACTTTGTTTTTCTTTCTATTTGACCTTAGATCACATTTTCCATGCCTACGTTGAAATCCTAGTGGCACAGCCGACATTTTGTTGCAATATAAAATATACATAAATATAGCTGAGACGAACTGCATCGTACAAAAATCTGAAGTCTATGTTGAATAGTATTCAGATTATTTCCATTTATGTAGCTAGTGTTTTCTTGTCAGAAAATACTTAGAACATCTCTGACAGTGTAACTAATATGAAATTGAAAGCAGTACAGAAGAACAGTAACATCCTTGAATGCATTTAAAATAAATTATTTTCCCTTTATATTTAAGTTTTCCCGGTGAAGGACGTATATTTCCAGTAATACTACACACATACAATGGAAGTTCAATGGGGCATTTATCGACTTATTTTCTTAAATTTTTATCCTCTGTCAAAAGCGGAAGCATATTGTTTTTGCGTTGCCCGTCCGGTTGTCCGTCTGAGTGCTTATTGTTGAGTGTATTTAAGCTTGTGTCGCCGAACTTAACATAATTATAAATAAGCACATTATTTTTGCTCGCATATTATCACGTATTATCCCCCTTGACTCGGTAAATGAAGAGGTTTTTAAGTCTGGTGAGTAATACAATTATAATTTTATTAGCAAGTAAAGCGTTGCGTCAGAAAATCATTTGCACGTTGTATTTGACTTGCAGAGAGCTTGTGAATATTAGTAAGAAATTTACTGATTTGGCATTATAACTTGAAAACTCAACAGCTAGCT
Organism: Mercenaria mercenaria; assembly: GCF_021730395.1. Classification (NCBI taxonomy): domain Eukaryota; kingdom Metazoa; phylum Mollusca; class Bivalvia; order Venerida; family Veneridae; genus Mercenaria; species Mercenaria mercenaria. The sequence goes on from NW_026459020.1 coordinate 3,529, forward strand.
TAAACGCACCAAAAGAAACACTTTGATTGAAGTTTGACTTTAAACACTTATTGGATGACTTTTGGGACCTCGGGCAATATTTTTGATTCTCAACCGACACGCGATCCATTAAGTGTTTAAAGAGGTCAGAAATAAATCATTAAAATGTTTCTTCAAGTTATGACTTCGATGGACCGACGCCGTTAATAATAAGGTGATAAACAGTTATAAAATTTAGCCTTACAGAATAAAAATAGTCCCTGTAACATAGCAATATGAACAGGCAATATGTATTCGGTTCGTTTCGACATAACTACCAGAATGTTTCATTCTTTCAAATATTACATAGCTTTTTACAGATATACGACAAAGTACACTATAATGAACACTACGAGTTTCTTTACAAAAATAGTATCATAATTGATACATAGTATGTTCATTTCATTAGAATAATTCGATTTTAACTGCATGAAGATAGTTTTAAACAGTCTACAACGTATCTGAAAAGTTTTCTACAATTGCAACTTCTTATCCAAATATTTGCAATACAAATGTATTATCCGAAGCTTTTTGAGTCAATAATATACTAATTATGAGACTCTCATTCGGATTAGGCAAATCACAAACAAGGCGTAACGTTCCGCCAAAGGCGGTATCGCACTTTGATCCTCTGGTTGACAGGATGGGATATCATGTAATCCATTAATCATTTAGGCGCGAGTGGCATTTTGTGCATGTGTGAATATGCATACTACTTAGTTACTATGACAGTGTCTGTACAATTTTGCGAAAAGAGCTTATGATCTCTTTTATAACGATAATGTTAGATATACCCTTTATGATACTTATTCTAATTTTCGTTAAATATGATACTTAGTTGAGTAAATGCTTTCGCACACCTACACGTTTTTAAACTAAATTCGATTTGCTGCATGATCAACCAAAAGTGTAACTTGCAGTATTTACGAATGGTCGCAAGTGTTTAATAATTTGCACGGAAAAAAAACACACAGGCACCACTGTAGTCAAAGGCTTTAATCGATATCAAATATAATGTGCGAAACACGAAGCGTATACAAGGAAAAAATTCAACACAAAGTTTGGTCATCTATGCAGGGAGTAGGAGAATTCCTGCTTGCAGGCAAACGAGGGTTGTTAGCGATTTACAGCTGAAGGCTATTGATGTATAACTATATGGTAGATAAATGCTATATATAATGGCACACAAGAGCTAAGCATCAAGTAATCTGGGTCGATATACCGAGTAGTAGTTTTGATTAAGATCCATATGATATGGTTCTAAGATTGTTGATTTAAGACATAGCCACTGAGTGGGGACCTCCTTAGCTGACCGAGTGGTTAAGGTCCCTCACTTGAAATCACTTGCTCCTCGCCAATGTGGGTTCGGGCCTCACTCGGGGCGCTGAATTTTTAATGTGAGGAAGCCATCCAACAGCAGGTCAGTGGTACTACCCAGGTGTCCGTTCATGATGAAATAATGCACGAAATGGCACTTGGAGTCTTCCTCTACCATCAAAGCTGGAGTCGCCATATAACCAATAATTGTGTCGGTGCAACGCTAAACCAAATTAAAACAAAAACATAGTCACTGAGTGGTTGTCTGATCTCATCTCACACACTAAGTCATCCAACAAGTTTTTGATCATGAATCATTAGGGAGATGAGTAATATATTATATAAATCATAATCGAAACTGTCTATGTAGCTACTGTTTTAGAACAGTGTACAGTGTTTGCAATTCATTTAGATTTATAATAAGGGTTTAAAAATATGCTAATGAAGCTTAAATATGAAATTATCTTTCTCGCTAAAACACAATATATATTTTTCATTCTGAATCAGGCTTTGTAATTCTTCCTATTCAAAAGGAAACGTATTTTGAGTCAAAATGACTAAATCCTTTGCGTTTAAAATGCACCTTTTACCGAATAATTGTTTCCAGTCACTTATACATATACATGTAGCATTAGTAAAAATAATTTTCAAAATCATGTACCTTATAAGTTGGAGAACTTCATGTAAAATTGCTTTGGATACCAATATATAGGCCACAACTTCAAAACCGGCACGTGCGTAATGAAGCTTACTATCATATACCTTGACATTGGAAGTACTCACAGAAACAGTTGCCGCGAATGTCAGTGAGATCAAGCCAAGTAGGTACAAGAAGAAATTCAACCTGGAGAAATAGAAAAAATCACATTATTTAACGATGTCATATTTATGATATTTTTTTCAAAGTGTACACAATGTTTATAAATGCAGCTGTTTATACATGTATTATACAGAAATAAGGTTTTACAAATGTTCGAAAATTTGTATATTTAAAGGTTATTACCAACAAAACAATATATGTAGAAAGAAAAATTAAATTCAATCAAAGTTTCGTAGTCCATTTTTAACTCAATATCCATCTTATCCAAGCACATATAAAGGAAAAGTGGTTCAAACTGTTTTATTTGTAACAAAATAGTTAAAAGTTTGAAACTGATGTTTGGTAGCTTGGTTTTGTAAAGATTACTTGACTCTACCTGTGAAGCCCTGAGCTCGCGTCTAAAACTTGCCAGGATAATTGTAGATGATTTGCTTGAGCTTAATGCAGATGATTTGCTTGAGCATCGTGCTCCACATCTACAATGACATCTATTTGATGGATACTGCTAGCTCCCCTTGACCGTACAGAGATGATGACAAGGAAATGATGAACAGGAAATTAAACAAGTTGGTGACATATTTTATATAGCATTTGTTTTGTTCTCTTCTATTTATGTTGTTGATACTAACAGTGTCCTTCGGTGAATCTAGTGACTTGGTGTTACACCTTTTAGTTGCTTAAATTGGTCATTTTGTTAAATATTTCAAACTGATGATGATCATGTATGGAAAACTCTAACTAGTGTAACGTGTATTTACGTCCCTTGTGTGATATGGATTTCCAAACCTGTGCATGATGGTAGAACATGCTCTCTGTCACATAAGATGGAACACTTACTTCGCGTTCCGTAAATTTTACCGGTCACCAGGAAGCTCAAGATGGAACACCTTATATGAATTTTGTAGAAATGAAGTTTGTAAAGGAGCCGCTGGGGCAGATTTTAGTTTGAGGTTTAATTATGTCGAAGCTGAGAGAAACATATTTGTTTGCTTGCCTTCAAACTTTTACTTGTGAAATCATACACTTAAGTAGAACTTAATGTGAAACTTGCAGTGCTGTCTATTCAAATTGCTTTTGTAGTTTGGAGTGTCCACTGTATGAGAATATCAGAAAAAACACGGTATTTCTTTTGGCAAAGTTTACTCTTACGGAAAAGTGTATAAAACCACCTGAGATACTTTATATGTATACTATATGACAGAACACTGTAATGTTAACGTCAACAAAATGTACTTTCTGTTTGTCTGTCCTGTTCTTTAGGATTCAATTAATTAAGCTCCACTGGATGACACTTTATAATATTTGGAAAGTAATTATATTAAAGAAATTCAAATTAGTTTGCATCGTCAGATTTCAATGTCGTTTTCTTTTCAAGGAATGGCGAGAAAGAAAATTTGTAGCGGGATTAAATCAAATTTCTATGGATTAATAATGTTCTCAATGTGTGTGACGTATGACTGTTGTTCTTATTGGCAAATTTAATTTTTTAATATAATAATTAACCACATGAAATAGAATTATTGGAAAAAAAAACCAAAACGTAACAGACAGGCAGACAGCTATAACAATCTTTGTTGTATATAAATTAGAAAAATAATTTGTAACTTAAAGTTGACAAACAGGAGTATGGTGACTATTTCTAAAACTAGTGAACTAAAATTGGACATACATGTTTTTCGCCTGTTGTCACGTCCTAAATAGTCATTTTTACTAGGGTACAAAAGGCAGAGCTACATTGCATTGACCTAATGACTTACGCTGCTTAGTACTAAGATGTTACAATCTTTAAAGTTCTGAACCGGTCAGAATTGCAATAATAGCACATATAAAGCAAACTGTGTAGACATGTTTGACGCAAACTGACAAGTAACGCAGTTTTTGAAACGATGTTTCAAATTTGTCAGAGTTTTCAAAAAGATAAACGTTCGGACTAAGTTTCATGACGACTGGAGCAAAAATGTGGTATCTAGATTGTAAACAAGATGTTTCTTCGATTTGGCCTAGATACCTATTCTGACCAATTTTCATTAACATTAGGCTAAAACTGTGGCCTCTTGAGTGTAAAAAATACATTTTCTTTGATTTAACCTAGTGTCTTAGGGTTCAAACCCATATGACCCAGATTAAAGCCCGTCCAATATGAAATAAAAGCGAACATTCTTTCAAAGATTCTTGAAGATTGGAATAAAACAGTGGCCTCTAGAGTATTAACAAGCGTTTCCTTTGATTGACCTAGTGACCTAGATTTTGAACCCTTGTAACCCAAATTCAAAATCCTCATGAATATCTAATAAAAATGCAGCCTCTATTCAACACACAATGGTGATCTAGTGACCTAGTTAACCCAAGACGATCCATAGTCAAACTGAATCTATATTTCACCAAGACAAATATTTTGATTAAATTTCATAAATATCCAGTGACAAAGGCAGCCTCTATTGCATACAAAGGGTTTCTTTTTGATTGACATAACGACCTTAATGTTAACCCCAGATGACTCGTATTAAAACTTGTCCTAGACTTCAGAAAGGTAACAGTCTGATTAAATGTCACAAAGGTCCAGTAAAAACTGAAGCCCTTATTGCATACATAATGTTTCTCTTTGATTTGACCTAATGATCTAGTTCTCTAACCCTAGACAGAATGGAAAAAAATGTGGTCTCTAGAGTATTTTCCACGCGATTTGAGGACGTGGCCTCGTTTTTGACCCAACATACCCCAGGTTCGAACTTGACCACAAATGCGTTCATACGGTGGTGCACATGATAAACATTCTAATAAACTTTCGTGAATAGATAGGGTCATAATTTTGGCCTCTAGATTGCTAACAAGTGTTCCTTTGATTTGAATGGGTACCCCAACTGATGACTCCACATAACCCAGTTTTAAACGTGGCCTAGGGATCATCAAGATAAACATTTTTACCAAATTTCATGAAGATAAGGTCATAAATATGGCCTCCAGTGTGTTATCAAGCTTTTCCTTTGAGTTAAGTAGATGATCTAGGATTTAACCACACATGATGGCCCAGGAATCATCAAGATAAACATTCTGACCAGGTTTCATAAAGATAGGGTCATAAAAGTGGCCTATAGGGTGTTAATTAGCTTTTCATTTAAATTGATTGGGTGACCTTGTTTTTAACTCCATATATCCCAGTTTTGAACTTGGCCTCGAAAACATCAAGATAAACATTCTGACCAAGTTTCATCAAGATGTTGCAATAAATCAGGCCTTAAGGATGTTAACAATATTTCCTTTCATTGACCTGGTGACATAGATTTTTGACCCCACACGTCTATGGCACGCTAATTGTCCAATTATTACGTGAACCAACCAAGGTTCACGGTCGAAAAACTAGGATTAGCGATTGATAAACTAGGCTTTTCGGACGTAAAACCAGGTTTTTCGAATACTAACCTATATTTTTTAGCTAAAACATAGGATAACGCCGTAAACAATAGTTCACGCTCGTTAATGTAGTTTTACGTTCGATAAACTAGGTCTCTCGATTGAACTTGGAATTTCGGTCTTTTTCCTAAGTTCACGAGCGTGAACCTATGTTTACGGGCGTAAACCTGTGTTCCCGAGCGTTAATAATAATTTACGAACGTGAACCTATGTTAACGACCGTGAACTTCGGTTTACGACCGTGAACAACGGTTTACAACCGTAAACATAAATTCACATAAACACAAATGAACATAGGATAACGACCGAAAATCATAGTTTTGTTCGAGAAACCTAGTTTAAACCTAGGCTTGTAAACCATGTTTCACCCATGTAAACCCAAGTAAACATAGGTTCACGCTCGTTTACATAGGTTCAAGTCCGTAAACTATTGTTCCCGTCAAGTCAATTATCCAATAATCATGTTCTTGGTCGAAAAACTAGGATTATCGAATACTAACCTTTATTTTCGAGCGAAAACATAGAATAACGAGCGTTAACCCATGTTTACGTTCGATAAGCTAGGTTTCTCGATTGAGCGTGAACCATAGTTTACGAACGTGAACTCACAGGTGCACAGCGCGTGGCCATGACTTAAACTACTATCCCCTCCCCCTCTACAACCCCCCCCAAAACCCTTGTGCACATCAAATGTTTTCTAAAATCTAATAAACATCATCCAAACACCATAACTAATGACAAAAAAACAATTATATGGACCAGCAAAAATTTTATACTCTAAAAAAACACAAGGTATTTGACTCTACATTCATTGTCTATGGGAAAAATACAATCATCTCGTGTTTCATCACATAAAACCATCAATTCTTCACCGATCTTAACAATCTTGGTGTCAATTCTTAGAGAAATAAATACCCTTTAAGGAAAAATAACTGCCAACTCCTATAAGTACACGTCGCCAGAAATATTCAAACTCAAACTGTCAAAAATGACACTAGGCAGAGATCTGATTGCACCGTTTTGCTAAAACTATCACGTGTATAACACAGTCATATCGTAATTAATGCACACTTTTAGGCAACAATTATTTCAAGTCCATCAAATAAAACCTCGCTCCACACTTAAAGTCTCTATAAAGCTATTATACACAATAAAAAGAACCTGTTTTCTTCGCCATGTATTTACAATCGTCCTGCAGCGGCCATGCTAATCCAACGTGCATGCTTCGGGAGATTTTGTAAGACGACGTCTCATTGGTCAGTGGCGAAGGTGTGTCTGGGCCCGGATTTCACTGCCTTTAACGTAAGTATATTATGTGCGCCGGTACAAAAGATTGGCGGAATATTCAAACACGCTAAATGTAAACAGTAGAAATAATTTTTTTTTCGGAAAACATTGTTTTCTCTGATTTCGACTAAATCTGCTACTCTCAGATTACTAGAGATCGTCTAGGCTGAAAATGTCTGTTGTAACTTGGTAATGGTGTTTTATAACTTTTAAAACAGTTTATTTACATCTTTTGTTGTTTTTTTCCCAGATTTTAGTCTTCAATGTTTTCTGATATAGTACTATTTAGGAAAATGTAGCTGTCTGGATTTATTTTATTTATTCACATTGTTGACAGAAGAACTGTACACCCTTACGGTTAAATTTATTTAATCTGAGATGATGCTGAAACCCAGCACATTTTCGGTGTAACCAACTATTACAACTGTCACATTTAATCCATTCTGTTTGTACAGGAGCTTGATTCTGATTTAAATTACAAACTTGACATGGTACTTCATCGTCTTCATCAACATCTTCCACTGGTTCAACGTTAACATCCGGATCTTTTGTTTTTTCAACCTGAATGTCAAGATGAACATTTTCGTCACTACTTTCACTACTTAATGTGTCTAAATTTTCACTCTTTTTAGTACTTTTTCTTTTTCGTTTTGGCTTTGATGAGCTACATGTAGGCTCCTGGATATCACTTGTTACAAAACTGGTGTCTTTTGAAGAAGTTGGCCTTTCACCATCATCTTTTTGAGATCTAGCTTTTCCTTTTGATTTTTCAGACACCCTCACCTGTTTCCTATGAGCCATTTTTTTTGTATACTAAATGCTTCCAAAATATCTTTCCTAAACTGATTCACCTTTACCATAAAAAACAATTTGATAATTTTTTTGAAGATAATTTGAACTACTGTCTGATTGTAATCAGAGTGTTTAGTAGCATGCTTTTCATCAAGCTCTTGATTAGTTACCCTGCACTTGTGTACAATACTGCAAAATAGTTCATACAATTCACAGTTTTCCAAAATTTTAGCTCTAAGCTCCTCAAAAAGACTGCTTCCATATTTATTCATGTTTTCATCAACTAAAAGTTGTAAACATTTTTCAGTCAGTATCTGGAAGAACTGGAAAAGATCATCAGGTATATTGGTAAGTGATCTATTCAGTCCCTGCTTTCTACTAACATCTAACAGGGACTCTGGTTTTGTAGTAGTAGCTAATATATAGTATTCTTCAACTTTTAGAGAATCTAGTATATTCACTGCTTGCAAAGACTCATTATATGTGGCTTGGCTGCTTTCATCTACTTTGTACATATTGCTCTTTTTCTTTTGCATGTATTTATATTGTACTTTAGCTATAAAATAGCCACCTACATATCTCACACGTGCTTCGGAAGCATTTGTAACACTTCTCTCAGAAATGTTTCGATTTCCTACAGGAAACAGTTCAGCCTTCTTTTTTAAGAGGAATGTCCTAATCTGATTTGATATATTAAAACAAATGTGTGTATGTGGTCTTCAGTAAATTGCATGTTATCAAATAAAGTTAGGCAATTCATTCTGAAGTCAGCACCTATTTGATAAGCATGTACTTTTGTGTAAAATTCAGTCTGCAGCTTACTTGACACAGATTTTGAAGGATCTACATTTAACTCCTCAACAAAAGTATACAACTTTGCATGTTCATTTTTACAGAACTGTGTGTATTTCTCATGATCAATTTCTGATATGATCTTGTTGGTATTGTACTGCATGGGGGTTTTCACAATTTTGCATTTAATGCCACTTAAAATGCCTTTTAAATCCAAATCTGTTGGAAGATCTACTGACTCACTTTGTTTTCCAGTTATCAGGGTAATAATTTCATCAAAGTCACTGTCAAATTCCTCAATATTTTCTTGTTCATCGAGTTCAACAGCTTCATCAATCACTAACAGCTCATCAACTGTTACAGTAAAGTAATCTGCAGACATGTCAGTAGGTTCTTCTAGCCTGAAATGTTATATATTATTCAACATTTTAATATTGAAGTATTGTTAAGTAATGAAAGTCTATCATTTCTTGTACTTTAGGGTATAATAGATTTTGACAATTATGGGCACATATACACACTTAACAGGACTGCCTCGGTAGCCTAACAGTAGGGTGTCCACTTTGAGTCCAGGAGGCCGTGGGTTCGATTCCTGGTGCTACCATAGATGTGAGAAATGGTAACAGTAGCTTTATAAAAATGGTAAACTGGCCTCTTCACTAATACCGTCATGGTGAGGGAATGGACTCCATCAGGAATGAAGTTGAAAGTGATTAGTAGTGAGTTTGAGATTTCAACCTTCGCCTTCCCCTTCTACGTCTCTTGCGAAGTTAACGTATGAAGTTGAAGTAAGATTAAAATTCCTTGAGATTTCAAACATTAGAATGAACCTTACTTCTTTTAATCCGCCTATTCAATTTATCCGTAATTATGATCGTGTTTTACGTGCATTTTGATACCAATTGTCCGAAAGGGCAGGAATTTTACAAGAGGTTTTAAAAATGAAAAAAAATGAAAATTAAATAAAAAACATTTCAATGAATATAATCATTGCATGGATATTAGAGCGATTACCAAAAAAAAAAAAAAAAAAAAAAAAAAAAAAAAAAAACAGACAAAAAAACAAAACAAAAAAAAAAAAAAAAACGACAGAACAATGTGAACAATGTAAAAACTCGTTAGTGTTGCTCCAAACATTTAGGTTTTATATAAAATTATGTCAGTATAGTCAGTATACAATGCACGATTGTAAATCATACATGAGAGGAAATAAAAATGATTATTATTTTCCATTGGGTTTCAATGGACCGCGATCGTGCAATATTTTTCCATATCATGACGTTGAACGCTTTCCTATCGGACTAGTCACAATCCGTGACTCTAATTACCTCCCCTGACGGTCCGTCCATTGCGGATCTCGTTTCTTTAGATTTTTGTTGCTATTGTGTGTTTGTTTAATTTGTAATTTATGCAACATTTTGTTTACTTTTACACTTTGATTAATCTGACCTATTAGATACTGGCACGTAGTAATTTATCAGACTGAAATGAGTTGGACTAATATAGGACGTGGAATGTTTTGTTAACGTTGTAATGGAAAGAATCGCGTGACGTCCGTGACGTCCGAGCGCACGTTGCGACAACAAGAAGAGGTCATTTTCGCGGAAAATATTAATGCGCGTCAGTTTGATTTGTTTATTGCGTTTTCGGAGATTTTTTTTCCATATTTTTTCCTGTCTTTCGTGACAGAACGATAATTTAGATATAAATTAATCATTTGATAGTGGATATGTAATAAAAAGGTTATCTTCGTTCTTTCGCGGACAATATTGCGCTCCTAAAGTCGCGCAATATTACCGCTGCAGAATTCGTGCATATATCCACATACAAAGTTAATAACCTATAATGATCATACCGACGTGATAAAGACACTCTGTATGACTCTGTATAATGCAAACTCCCAGACAGCACAATATGATTTTAATATACTATTTATAAGTAAAGCATCTGCGGATCCAGGAATTTGGGTTAGGGGGACACCAACATTAAAGAGGGGGTCACCCATTTCAGGGGGGTGGGGTGGGGGTGGGTGGCGGGGAGGGGGGTAGGGGTAGGGTAGGGTCACACCGAGTTTCAAGACCGACTTTCTTTGTAAAATGTAAGAATAAAAATCAAAGGAGGGAATTAACCAAGAATTTCCCTCTGCCAGGCTCTGGTTCCGTGCATTTAAAGAATGGAGTTATCCCATACGGCTAACAGTAAACGTCTCTCATCATGAATTGATATCATAGATCTGAAATTGTCTGATACTTCAGAAGAAGTTTCCGTCTTACTAGTACCATTTTATGTTTATAATTAAAACCCAATTGTAGTATTAATTGTCCGACAGAAACAGATTGATTTTATTTGGATGTGAAAATATAAATGAAAATATTCCACCAAATGATAATCGTGCGTAATTATTTATTTTTCAAGTAAAATGACTGTCATGCCATGTGCCTCCATCCAGATTTCAGTCTTTGATGCCGAGTATGTGGACAGAGTAGATGTACAAAGAATGAAGTTTCGACTTTCGTGATATCTCATCTTCGGACGTTCAAAACTTCACTTCATACGACAAAAAGGCCAATCTGGTATAATCGATACCGCCTGGGGACACAAATATGCCGTGGAAGTTTAAGTTTGAACAAAAATCTCAAAGTTTCTCAAAATCAGTTGATAACTTCATACTTCCAGGTTCAATTCAATGTATTTAGTTAAAATAATTAGCCATACAAAACTTCATTATTCTTATACCTATTGATACTGTTTCGCATCAAATTTAGTCTAATTATATATATGGATAATCAAATAACTTAATAAGCAGAAATCCTGAAACTAAGCTTTTTATTTCGCATAGTAATAAAGAGAAGTCTTAGGCTTACGTGATATTACATGGAAAACTTTAGTAGCAACGTGTGATATAAATAAACTACACGCATATCGTTGACGTTTCACCCAAAATATATATGAGAGACGTTGAAGGTGAAGGCGAAGTTTGAAATCTCAAACTCTCTAATATAAATTTTAGAACTTCCTTCACAATCAACATAATAAACTAAATAAGAAAGCAAGCCATTTCTTAAAAATATCAGAATTTGACTACAGAGTAATCACCATGATCAGAATTAGTGAAATTTCAATTATTAATATATATAAAAAATAAAGTATTCTTTTCTTTAAGTTAGAACAAAGAATTTTGAATTATGGAGATTAGGAATGCTTTATAAGGTTTGTCAGATGTTTAACATAAAATGCTGACAGTTAAATAGTATTGATCTATGGAAGGCCTATGTACATGTCCCATAATAATAGCCAAATAAGTGATGACATATGCTTACTGTCTAATACTGACTGCCAAATGCTTTAAAGTGGAAAGTGCTTATTTAGATACAGGACTGAATATATATCAATAGATGAATGCTTCCATTAAATGAGCCAGGCAATGAGAAAACCAATACAGTGGCTTTGTGACTAGCATGGACCCAGACCAACCTGCGCATCCACACAGTCTGGTCAGGATCCATGCTGTTCGCTTTCAAAGCCTATTTTAATTACAGAAACTATAAGTGAACAGCACTGATCATGACCAGACTGCACAGATGCACATGCTGGTCTGGATCCATGCTATGCAAATGCACTATGAAGGTTTTCGCATGGCGCGGCTCAAATAGTTTGACTTTACCTAATTCTGTCTCTGTTAAAATATTTTATTCTAAAGGTATTTGGGATAAGGTCTAAAATAAATGTTTGTTTCTGGTATCCTTACCTTCCCTAAATTTCTGGCCTCTAACCCTAAATGTTTTTACGTCCTTGGAGATTTTACAAAAAGTTGCAATCTGAACTTTTTATGATTTGAACATGCTCAGTGATGTAAGAAATCAACTTACTGATGTTTTAAAGGCAGAATCTCTCATTTGTTTTCACTTTTTGACACAAAAATGCTTTCCTTATAGTCCCATTTATAAAAAACAACTTTTACTTGCATAATTATCCATTTTTTTTCAGCATGTTACTGGAAACAAATAGTTACTTTTTTTCAGGCCTTAACAGCTTCAGTTCCATGTTGCAATGACCAGTATTGATTTAAATAAGACTGACAGAACATTGAACACTTTCAGTTAGTGATATATTATATTTATTAATTAAAGTATGGAAGGCCGGTGTACCACCCTATATTTGCCAAATTCTAAATGATAAATCATTATGGCAAATGGTATTTGACAAAATTCAATGCTGAACGTCAAATATTTATCAAACAATTATATTCAAACCTTAATTGACAAATACAAAACAATAAATGCCATTTATCAAATGTTAGTCATTTAGCATTTGGCAATTAGCATGGCAGAACAACCTTTAATAGCTTTTGACTATATACTGAAATGTTTTGTCTGAAAATCAGCAAATTGCATCTATCAAAAGCACATGTGACTGTTACCTGCCCATTTGCCATTATCACACAGTTTTCAAGTTATTCTCATTATGACACTTTATATATTATATATAAATTAAAAAATCTAGGTTTTGAAACTTGTGTTTCATACACATGTATTCTAACTAGCACTATGTTCTTACATCTAGTTTTTATTGATGAAGATTCTTTGGAGGTGAATGAGAGCTGTAAAGATACTGACATTGGGCCTATGCGGCTGAGTAGTTAAGGTTGTTGACTTCAAATAACTTGCCCGTCACCCATGTTGGTTCAAGCTGCCCCCTTTAGGCATATAATGTAAGGACACATTGTTTTATATAGGTGCACACCTGTGATGAAATAGCGGGACGGGGCACCTAGTGTCTTCCACTATCATAAAAAACTATCGGGTAGTCATATGACCTGCACTGTGTAATTGTGATGTTAAACATAATGCAAAAAGAGTATGCATGTCATTAAGTTTCAGCAGATGAAGTTACTTTCCTTGACTATCTGTTTAATCTGTTTATGGAAAACATGTTAAAATGTTGTTTAAAATGTTTGCACTTAGCATTTTCTCTTAGAATTGTTTGTATTTTTCACATTAACCCCCCCCCTCCCCCCCGCCAACACACACACAAAAAAAAAAGCAAATGAGATATTAATTTAGTTATATATGAATTTATCCACTGGCAGACAATATTAAATAATGCAACCTTGCAAATCTTTAACATATTTATCAAGAAAATATCATATTATGGTATGAAAATCGTTTTCTTTTTCAATTTTTGTGCGGATATATACTGTATACATGGCAAACTTTATTTGCTTCAACAACTTGATTTAGTGTTCTGCAAGAACCTTAATAATTCAGAATTGTTTAAACAACATGCCTACATACAGTCATCAGTGTATGGGAAATAACTTTATTTAAGCACTGCAAACATTTTGTTAATAAAGCCAGCCAAGTACTGTCCCTTGAGTAGTTTACTTATAAATATGTGTAAATTACTATTTTTAATTTTATTTATTGCTGGCATCCAGACATGTACCATATACCCTCACATAAATGTTTTGATTCTTATAAATGTGTTTAGTACTAATCTTCACTTAATAATAAAGCCAAAAGTGAGAGTCACAATTATACCAGATTTTATATTTTGTATTCTGACGCTAAACTATATCAATTTCATACATTTACAGATCAACATATATAGAAAAACAAAGTTTTTATTTGTGGCTGGTATGCAGTAAATTACCATTTTTTCTATAATAAAATTGAAGCCCTTTTAAAAATTGGAAAGCAAGAAAATTGAGACTTTAATGAGGGTATATAGTAAAAGACTATAGACTACAGAATGTTAATATATTTATAATAAATGAATATCCTTCATTTCAGGCTTTTGACCAGAGTCAAAGAAGACACAAGTGGAAGTGTGGAGGTCAATGACCTCTTCAATGCATATAAGTTTGAAATGGAAGAGTGTAGTGCAAAAAACATTGCCTCAAAACGTGTGTTTGTCGACCACATTATTAAAGTCTACCCGACTGTTGAGAAGAAATTACGGAAATCAACTGTGACACTGTACACGGGAATAAGTATAGTACCTGTTGATATGAATATACATGTGAATGTAAATCTGATTACAGTAAAGGACATTCTTACGAAATGTGAAAGTGATATTAAAACTGTGGAAGAAAGCTCAAATACGTTAATGTGCAGCCTAGAAACATCATGCAAAAGTAATGGTAATTCTATAATGAAAGTGATAACTTTTACAGATTCTGGTGAGTGGAAATTAGTAATTAGTGACCAAAATGTTGATCTTGACCAGATTCAGATATCAAATACATATCAGTCAAACACAGAAGGAGTACAAAAAGTAATAACTGCTGCCAGAAAAGTGCAATTATGTGAAGGAGTGCCAGTAACCAAAAATATAATAATGACAAGATTTCGTATTCTTGAAAACTGGACATCAGCTGGAACTAACTGCAGAATTTTAAGATCAAAACTGTGTAATAGAGTGACACCATTTAATGCACTTAACAATACTTGTATTAAGTGCCAGAAGAGGACAATGTTAAATGAAAAGAATGAAGAAAAAGACACAGATGACAAGGAAAACAACAAAAGTTTCAATACTCGGACATTACAACAAAATGAAAAGGAAGACATGTCAACAAAGTTACCAAAAATGTGAAAAAGAAGATATCAAACAATTAATTCCTGGCGCAACTGACGAAATGATAGAACTTATATTAAGTCAAGCAAATAATGCCAGTAAAGATCCGAGGGGTAGGCGGTGGACAGAGGGTATGATTAATGTCTGTTTGCAGTGGTACTGTAAAAGTCTTACGAACATTTTAGAGACAGTCAATATCTTGTCTTACCATGTAAGTCTACACTTATCCAATACAAGAACAAAGTAAAACATCAAATAGGATTTGACGACAGCATATTTGACTGGATGCTTGAAGAGGCCAAAAGAAGAGACATACCAGAAGAAGGTTACACTGGTGGTATCATAATAGAAGAAATGCCGATCCAATCAGACATACAGATTTGTAAAAATAACGATGTCATTAAGCTTTCTGGATTAATGGATGTTGAGGAGGAAGGTAATCTATGCAATACTAAGGGAAGAATGAAAAGATCCTTGGTACGCATGCGTTACAGTTTGTTTTTCTTGGTGTAAATGGTTTTCGGTTTCCGTTCGCCCATTTTATATCTGACGCTGTTCAAGCCCCTGAGTTGTATCCGCTATTCTGGCAAGCCGTAGATCGCCTCAGTCTGTTTGGCTTTAAGGCTGTTTATACGTGCATGGATGGTGCCCAAAGCAACAGAACGTTCATGCACATCAATACCAGTGCAGATAAGTATTTTACATGTGACTGTCCATGCAACTTTGGAAAAATGGTATTTATTATGGACTGTAAACATGTCATAAAGAAAATTAGGAACAATGTATTAAAAAGTGGCATTCTTAAGACATCAACAAGATTATTAACACTTCCAAATTCAGAATCAGTACAATGGCAGATGTTTGTAGACTGTTACAAGTGGGACAAGTTAAATGCTTTCCAGCTACACAGAAAACTTACTAACGACCATATGTACCCATCAAATCAGCCTAAAATGCGAAACCATTTGGCAGAAGATGTCCTAGATTCAGACATGCTGCATGTGATGCTACAGTATCAACAAAGTCTAGGGGGTAATGGTTCTGTACTGAATGGCACAATTGAATTTTTGAGACAAACTTCTAAATTAATACAAATATTTAAAGATATGCGTCCTATAAAAACATTAGATGATCCCAGACTAAATGAATTACTTGCAGTTGCAAGATGGTTTGATAATTGGAAAGTCAGTGATATGTGTAAGAGTTCAGTCTCCCCAAAGGATAGACAGAAGCAGATAATGTCTGCACAATGCCACGAAGACATCCAGGCATGTATCATCGGCTTCATTCAATTAACCAAAATTCTACTAAGTAAAGCAACCAGAATTTACATCACTCCTGGTCTCATAAGCTCTGATGTTATTGAAAATACATTCAATCAGCAAAGGTCAACATACCATGGTGCGAATTCAAATCCAAATGCTTTCCAGTATAGACAGGCATTAAGCAGTATCATCTTGGGACAAACCACAGTGTCACAAAAAGGCCAATGCCGAGGAAAATCGCGAAGCGGCTGTTCCATATAACTGTGCTTTAAGAAAGCAGGTGCCAGCTCAAAAAAGAAAATCAGAAAATAAGGAATTCACCAAAATCAAAGTCATCAGAATGTAAATATTTTAAAATGGTAGGCAATATATCACTTATACTCTACAAAATAGAAAAAAGTGGACACTTCACAGGTCGCTCAACACAACAAAAACGAAAATGTTTCAGGCTGGGTTTGATTGAGCCTGTTCATGGACAGTATTGGAAATGCATGCTACCATCCACGCCCTCTAGCCCCGGGTTGAGCAGAACTCAACATTTACACATGCTAAAAGTACATAAAACAATTAAGAGACATCCGCAGATGTATTAAAAAAAAACAAATGTAAATTTTGTGACTCCTCTTTCATTCATTGTATTGAGTGCCAATTTATCATTTTATGATGTGATATTTTATAGACGGACAGTGAGCATCAAAAAAGTCATTAGGTGTAATATAACATAAATGATTTTCATTTAACTGACTTGTCAACCTGTAGTGATATTCTGATCACAACAACACCAGTATGAACTTTGATACTTATCGGATTTACGCATATCCAGTATACCAGGGAGATATACTTTACCATTTATAAACCTCACCTTCCTGCTTCACCAGTCATCATGAATGGAAACATCTTCTGCCTAGGTACCTGATCAATTCTGAGCTATGAACTTTGGTAAGTGAAATAGTTTAATCATATACCTTTGATGTTTATTGTTGCAACAACTTCTGTCCTCTTCAAAACCAGCAGATGATTTTTGCAGGAAGTTTATGACAGTAGCAGGCTGAGGGATCACGCTTTGTTTTGCATTAAAGTTGATCACTCGCAGACCCTTTGTTTCCCGAGCTCGACCAAGAGCAACGCCAAGTTGTCCCGGCTTCAAGTTCTGGCGACAGTCAATCTCCAAACTGCAACAGATTGATAAATGCCTAAATGCAGTAAAAGAGCAGTACTATTTATACAAAAGTATTTTAGCATAAGTCATGAAATATTTCTTTGTTTCAAGCATATTGAGAATGGGGCTTGTATTTTCAGTTGAATTATTTCCATTTTGTTTTTTTTTTGTTTTAAAGCAAATTTACATGCAGTGGTATAATACTTATTTTTGCTTGCATTTACTAATTTTTGCTTGTAAAATATTGAGTGAGATTAATCGTAAGTATGTGTTAAGTTGAAATTGATTTAGATATTTGTAAAACATATTTATTTTATGATACTGAATAATTTACCTTTCCAGTGTTAAGCCTTGTGACTTGTGTATGCTCATAGCAAAGCTCAGTTTTACTGGATACTGAAGCCTTATGACCACGTCGGTGTTTCTTGAGGGACTGAAAACTGAAAAATGCATTTTAAAATTAGTATCAGATTTCACAAGGTTATTGAAAAGTTTATTACACACAGATGATGTTAAAAGCTCTTATAAAGTTGTTAATTTTAAGTAATAGAATCAATAAATATTATACTTTGTAGTACAGAGAGCAATCAAGCATACACTATAAGCACTAGGTATATTCATGAATCATGTAATATTCAAAATTAAATTACTCAAGAAAATCAGGAGCTGGTTTTTGACCTCTCATTTCCAGCATGTACATGGCTAGAATGGGCCTACACTGGTCAACAAGGCTAAAATATCAAGGTTTAATCTAAGGAAAGTTTATTCAAGTCAATGTAAAATTTGATTACATCTTAGGTCAATGATACATACCTGAAAATCTCAACTTTTCAAGTGGCACTTTAACGCTCAAAGCAGGAAATTCTACCACTGGTCCTGTTTCGCAGATATCATACACATGACCACGCAGACCATTAACAAATTTATCCGACAAGTTATGAAGCAATATAACTGGTGCACCCTTTTTAAGCCAAAGTGTTTTAGGAGCTAATATTTTGTTAAGATGCTTCTGGTCACCTTCATCTGAAGACTGGAATTCAAACAAATGTCCAGGAAATTCAATAATTCTATTTCGGTTGTATTTATCAACTTGCTCATTTCTAGCATATAATTTAATAGATTCAGTATCACAAGGCAAAGGTCGGCTTAATCCATGAATAAAGTTTCAGTTTCTTTAGTCACATTTCCATTCGCAACCTCATGTATGGCTTTTATTAGATCTTTTTGTGATTGGCGTCTTACTTCCATCAGTGTGACCATGTGTGGCAAGATATTTTCAAACAGTTTACTCTGAAAACAAAATTCACCTTCTTCTCCATATAACTGGTTGGGAACTGGTGGCAGTTGAGTAAAGTCACCGGAAAGTACCAACTGAATACCACCAAATGAATGCTTTTGTTCCTTCAATTTGCACACTTCATCAAGAGATTAAAACAGTCTCTTGCTCAACATTGAGCATTCATCAATCACTAACACATCAGTCTGGGTTATTCTTTTTTTCACTTCAGCGAACTGAACATTATTTTCCACCACCTTTCTTATTTCTGATACATCGTGCCGACAATCACCAATGCCTGACCAGCTATGAATTGTTGATGCATCGTCATATTAACAACAGGTAATTCCAGTTGGGGCAGTAAGTGCCACAGATTTGCCTTCATTTTTCAGTGCTTGGACAATTTGTTTCAATAGATACGTTTTACCCGTACCTGCTGTTCCAAGTATCAATAGATTATGTCCGTTTAAAACATATCTAAACGCTTGACAGCCGGGCCCAGACACACCTCCGCCGCTGACCAATGAGCCGTCGTCTTACAAAATCATCCGAAGCATGCGCGTTGGATTAGCATGGCCGCTGCAGGACGATTGTAAACACATCGCGAAGAAAACAGGTTCGTTTTATTGTGTATAATAGCTTTATAGAGACTTTAAGTGTGGAGCGAGAGTTTATTTGATGGACTTGAAATAATTGTTGCCGAAAAGTGTGCATTAATTACGATTTGACTGTGTTATACACGTGATAGTTTTAGCAAAACGGTGCAATCAGATCTCAGCCTAGTGTCATTTTTGACTGTTTGAGGTTAAATATTTCTGGCGACGTGTAATTATAGGAGTTGGCAGTTATTTTTCCTTAAAGGGTATTTATTTTTCTAAGAATTGACACCAAGATTTTTAGGATCGGTGAAGAATTGATGGTTTTATGTGATGAAACACGAGATGACTGTATTTTTCCCATAGTCAATGAATGTAGAGTCAAATACCTTGTGCTTTTTTAGAGTATAAAATGTGTGCTTGTCCATATAATTGACTTTTGTCATTAGTTATGGTGTTTGGATGATGTTTATTAGATTTTAGAATACATTTGATGTGCACAAGGGCTTTGGGGGGATGTAGAGGGGGAGGGTGGTAGTAGTTTAAGTCATGGCCACGCGCCGTGCACCTGTGCGTGAACCTATGTTTACGACAAATAATCACTGTTTTGTTCGAGAAACTTATTTCATCAAACGTAAACCTAGGTTCACCCTCGTATACCCATGTTCACGGTCGTAAACATAGGTTCACGTCCGTAAACATAGGTTTACGTCCATATACTATGGTGCACGGTCGTAAACCTAGGTTCACGACCATAAACCCATGTTCACGCCCGAAATTCATAGCTGATTCTATGATCCTAATATATCGACCATAAACCATGTTTTCTCGATTGAACTACCAATTTCGGTCGTTATCCTATGTTTTACGCTCGTTATCCTATATTCTTATGCTCGTGAAGCCTGGTTCACGCTCATAAACCTTTGTTTACGACCGTGACATTGGGTTTACAAGCGTCAACCTACGTTTACGAGCGTGAACTATGGTTTACGGCGTTATCCTATGTTTTCGCTCCAAAAAATAGGTAAGTATTCGAAAAATCTGGTTTAACGTTCGAAAAACCTGGTTTATCGATCGCTAATCCTAGATTATTGACCGTGAACCTGGGTTTACGTAATAATTTGACAATTGGCGTGCCATACACGTCTCAGTTTCTAACTTGACCTAGAGATCATCAAGATATAAATTTTGTGCAAATTGTATCATGAAAACATTTTATGGCTGAAAAGGTCAAAATAGAATATTTTGCTCCTTTCAGGGGCAGGAACTCTAGAACACATGGTATAATCTAGCTGGTTTTCAAAAGGAACAAAAATGTAATTGTGACTTAGGTTGTATAAAAGTGTGGTTAAATCAAATATAAAATGTCACTTCTATCGTGTTTACAAGGTAAAAATTAACACATTTTGGCTCTTTCATTGGTCAATCAGGGGCTATAACTGCGGGACCTCTGAATGGATCAGATTGATTAATCAAGAAATCTAAAATCTATTGTTGTTAATGCTAATTTGCAAGTTTGTATCAAATCAATTCATGATGTATCATATGGCTGCAAATGCCAAAATAGCAAATGTGGGCCCTTCAAGGGGTCATGACTCTTAAGCTCATGATTGGGCCAAAACATATTGCCAATACAAGTTGTGTGCAAGTTTGATTTAAATTGATTGCAAAATGTGGTCTCTATCGTGTTCGCAAGAAATTGTGGACGGACGACGGACGGACGAAGACGAAGGGCGATCACAGAAGCTAACCTTGACACTACGTGACAGGTGAGCGAACAAACCTTTGTCTGCCCCTTAACTTGCCGGCCAGTATCATCAATAATAGATATAAGGCACACAATTCTGTTCATTTCATATGAGAAAATATAAGTTATGAAATGAAATTATATGAACATCGGCCACATGGTATGTCTTTATAACTTCAGATCCTCTTACTAAATTCGAGTTTGTTTAGTTCTGCCTATAGTTTTCTCGTTTAGGGCTAACCTATTATTTTAACTGGGGTCCTTACGCCGCTTTTCGTGGAATTACACGCTAGTGCATCATTGAAGGTCCCGTGTGCACCACCGTAAGAATGCACCTTGATGTCCCTAAAGTGCTTTTTTATTTGTAGTATGTGTGAATGTTCAGTTCTGCTCAAACTGGGACTAGAGGGTGTGGACGTTAGCATTCATTTCCACTTCCGTCCATAAACAGGCTCATTTAAACCAAGCCTGCTACGTTTTCGATTTTTTTCGTCTTGAGCGATCTGCTGTGTTTCCACATTTTCTATATTATACCATTATAACTGGCGTCGCCTTAGCACTCTTCTTATCTTTGGTCAAGATATTCAGTTCCAGGATCATGTAGACCAACACTACATTATCCCTACCAGTAATCTAAATTGCCTATTTCAAATTTTATCCCAAAACCTCTCAGAATTTTCTTGTGAAGAACAATCTACAGCTGGAAAGAACTCCTAAGCCACTCAACCAGGGCTGTTATATTTCGATCTTCTCAGATCTTTCAGCACGATTCATATGTCGTGTTACTGGTACTGTTTTGATTGTCAGCTTAAACGTTTCGGCCTTGGTGGTTCCAATACTCCTTGGATATGGTGCCTGCTTTTTAATTTGGTATTTTGGCAGTTCCTGTGATATGCAGGCTCCATAACCTCAGATCCCTGATAACATTTTTGTTTGTTTAGTTCTGTCCATTGGTTTCTCGTTTAGGGCAAACCCATACGCCGCTTTTCATGGAATTACATGCTAGTGAATCATTCAAGGTTCAATGTGGACAGCCGTATGAACGCATATGCGGATGTTTCTAAATTGATTTTTGCACTTGTAACATGTGTAAATGTTGAGTCCTGCTCAACCCGGGGCTAGGACGGGTGCATGCGTTTCCACTACCGTCCATGAACAGGCTCAATAAAACCGAGCCTGCAACATTTTCGTTTTTGTTGTGTTGAGCGACCTAAGGAGTTTCCATACTTTCTATTTTAATCTAAATTTGTTTGTTAAGCGACTGATTACTGTACACCTTGTCAATGGACCAAGGGGATTTTTCTTCTGCATAAGAACAGTTTGGGCTTCCACCTTTTACAATAAGGTTCAAATAAACACAGGCCACTGTATATTGCCAGTCATTCAACCTTATAACTTTATCAGTTATTGAAAAATAGTGCGTCTAAAGAAGAAAAACTTTATACAATCTTGGAACATGCAACAGACACAACATTTGCTACATATATAAAAAGAAAGAACTGGAAACGATTCTAAGATAACTGTTTTGTCATTTGGACAAAATCACAAAGCCAACTTGAGCATTTCCATTATTTATTAAATTTGCACCCAGATATAAAATTCACAATAGAAACATATATATATTTTAGATATTTTGAATAAGAGAAATGGTTTCCATCTTTCAACAGACATTTTCTTTAAAACTACAGATACTAAGCAATACCTTGATTTTAAATCATGTCATCAAAAACATACAAAACATCTTAATTCTGAATAATTAAATAACAATGTTTATTACGCCCCTTTGAGACAAATAACGTCAGAATTACGTCCCTTTCTATAGACGTCGCGTCATTACCATAGTAACGTCACGTTACATTGTATGTACACTGGTGATCCGATAGGCGAAACTAGTTGTATTTTTATAATTAAAATACAAACTAGTTTCGCTTACCGGCTCATCAGTGTACGTACAAATGTAACGTGACGTTATATATATTTGCAATTTTTAATGAAAGAAATTGTGTTGTTGTTCAAACATAGTGATAAAAAATTGTGAACACTTTTTAAGAGGTATATTAAAATTTTCAAGGTTAATCTGATTTATGTTTACAAATTTAAATTTAAAAATGTAAAAAAGCAATTATTTCCAGTCATGCCAACTTCTTAAGATATTCACACACCTTAATATATTTAGTACTGCATTGAAATGCCCATATGTTTTTCTGTGTTATAAAATAAAGAATAAGAATGGAAAATGGAACAATTAGTGTTACTTGATGATACACTGATGCACAATTCTAAGGCCCTGCATGGCAATTTTTAAATGGAAAGGCTTTTTTTTTCATATACTATTCGCAAAACAGTGCTTGTCAAAATAATGCACTGTATATATAAATGCTGTTATATATTCAATATAGTTCTATCGTTTCGGTTGTACATTTGTCTCAAATTAATGGTGAAACAAATTCTTCTGATTTACAAATAATTATCGCGAGAAACATTTATATCTATGCAGCCTTGAAAAAAATGAGTTGTCAACAGTGTCATTTACAGTTTGAAACGGGTGTACTCTGTGTGAATTGCTATGCTTTTCAAGTTCCACAATAAGATTACTAAAGCATAATGGATAGAGGTTCTTTACAAGATGTACTGATAAATACATTAAGGGATACAATTTTGACAAAATGCATCAAAATTTTCATTCCTTAATGGGGCGGGAAATAAGGTCTCTTCTGTCAAAATAGTACAAATGGTGATAGAATTATCAAACTTTAAGGAAATCCCCATCAGACTATGGGAGCCTCAAAAAGTAAAATGAGCTTAAGATATCTCCCCTCATTCAAGATGGCCGCAATTTTCAAAATGGCCGCGTAAAACAAATTCAAAATTATATACAGATGAGATAAAGTTATTCAAATGTAATTTAAATATACAAAAACACGTTATAATTTACAAAATATCTATTCCTTCTAGTAAACATGTTTTCCTTTTTTTTCAATTAACACGCATTGTTCACAGAATAGACAATACTGTTCCACATTTCTTTCTTATGAAGATGGTTGCCATTTTTAGCTTGACTCTAACTAGTAAATTAAGAGCTAACCTGCTCGTCACGGCGATCGCGTCCATGTCCTTACACTGGTTCAATTATGTTTCGATTCCCTTTAACTTTATCAGTGTTATTACTTGATTGATTTGCTTCAAACTTAAAGTAGGTATTCCCCATCATCACCCGTATTATAAAAACACGAGGGCCAAAGCATTTACACCTATATTTCATGAATCATTCCCCCTTTTCCGTAGAATTCCTATTTAATGTTTTTGTGCACTTTTACTCTATATTTGTTATTACTAAATGTATTAGATTAAAACCTACAATAATTATTCAACATATACAATGACATAACATGACATAACGTCCCTAACTATGGTACCAACAATTTATGAATCATACCGTTTTTGTTAGAATTTTAGGTTAAAGTTGTGATAAACTTTTGCTTTATCTCTGTTATTTATTGATTGATTTTATTCAAACTTAACGTAGTTGTGACACATTATTAGCCACATGATTTACACCTGGTGCATTTCTGTTCCAGAAATAATATATGAATTATGTACCTTTTTTACTTTAAGCTAATATGTTGATAAATTTTCACTCTATTTCTGTTATTATTTAATACTTTTAACTCAAATTAAGCTATGGTCTAATATCGTCAGCCATATTTGAGTCATTAAATATTCCAGTGATAGTTTCAGCTTCCTAATATGTGGCCTATTTCACTATCCAGCACATATGTAATCAAGAACACTGTCATCTGTGACAGCTCGTATTAATATAGCTGCCTGGTATTAGACCAGCAATGTACATGAAACATAAAATATATAATCTCTTCTGAAATTTCTGAATTAGGAAACATGTCGCTTGATTAAAACAAATTAAATTGACTACAAGATAAAAAAAGTAAGCTATGCCAGTAATTTTAAACAAGATGACAGTGTTTCACATAATAAATGTAATTAAAGTAACTGGAGCTGAGTTTTTTGAATAACCTGATAACACGTTTTTAATATTACACATTTTACAGAATATTAAACTATACTTCAAAAATGTCAAAACTAATCACTCAATCGCCTTTTTCAAGATGAAGTAACATCCATAAAGCAATATAGTAACTGTACTTCAAATCTAGTGATATATAATAGATGTATTAAGTGTAAAACATGGTGGTAGATAATGTGATTTTTATTTAGATATACACGTGACTGAAGCATCTTTGTATTATACATTCATCACTGTCTTCAATCTCAGCATGATCCGAATTCATATGCTGCACCTTCAAACTCAATAAAAGTAGGTCACGAGTGAGACTATTTGAAATGGTTATTTACATCGGTATCAAATATTATACTAAATGTTCACATTCTTTGCCACTGCTTCAAAAACAAGTAAGTCTATGTAAAACAAGTGACTACCTGTCCTATATTGACCCCAGAATCATGATTTGAACTATCTTAGTAGAGAACTACAAGAGCATTCCTCAAACCAAATATCTGAGCTCGTGGCCTTATGTTTCAGAAAATAGTTGTTTCTCTATACAAGCCAATGTAAAAACTGTTGAGCCCGGGGCACAGTCAAGTTTGAACTCAGGTTCATAATTTGTATAAACATGATAGTTGACGACTAGATTCTACTTAATACCTGACATCTTAGGTCTGGGCCTATTTGATCAGGGAAAGAACATTTTTAAAGATAGCCCAGCTCGAGCACTATGTGCTCATCATAGGGGCAAAACAGTGGGTATGAACAACTATTTCACCAAGGCGTACTAGGTTTTTAGTATGCAAATTGTCAATATTTACAGTTTAGCCATAAATTCGATTCCGATGGTTTTTACTTTACTTCTTTAATCTTAATAATTAAAAAAGGTCACCACCGAGATGTCCTCCTCTGTCCTTTAAAATGTTAATTTCATGAAGAGGGCCATAATTGCCCTATATAGCTTGCCCGATATTAGTAGCTTCCTTAAACAAATTTCTTTCCAAAAGATACGAAAACAAAAACTTAGATGAGTAGGTCATGGTAAAAATTATTCAAGATTACTACTGAAGTCTGTTAAAAATATACATGTGGTCCAAATCTTTTTGCTGTAGATTTAAAATCAAGGGAGTAGATCAGTAGGTCAGGGTTAAAAATATTAAAGATGAGTATTAAAATCTGTATCAAAAGTTATACACGAGGTCCAAAATTCAAAAACAAGAAAGTAGGTCAATAGGTCAAGACCATTCAAGATCAGCATTGGAATCTTTATAAAAATATACAGATGTTCAAAATGTTTATGCTATAACTTCAAAAACAAGAAAGTAGATCAGTAAGTCAGTGTTAAGAATACAAAAGATGAGTACTGAATTCTGTATCAAAAGTTATACACGTGCTCTATGTTTTAAAAACAAGAAAGTAGGTAAGTCGGTAAAGACTGTTTAGCATTGACATATGTATGAGAATAATATACAATTGTTCAAAGTTTCTATGCAATAACTTCAAAAACAAGAAAGTAGGTCAGTATGTGTAATTGGTGGTCAAAATTTCTTTGCTATAACTTAAAAAGCAAGAAAGTAGGTAAGAAGGTCACGACTAAGTTTAAGATTACTGTTGGTGTCTTAATCAAACATTATACTCATGATCCAAATTTCTTTTCCATTGAATAAAAAAACAAAACAAATATATCTATGTAAAACACGGTAAAATCTTTAAAAATCTCCTTGTCTAGAACCGTAAGCCAAAGAACGTAGATATTTAGTCTTTAGTATTGTCTAGTCTTCAACTACAATAATGTTTGATTAAGGTTTCATAATCATCATTAATAGTCTTACTCGAGACCTACTGACATAATTTCTTGCTTTTGGAGTTACAGCAAAGAAAGTTGAAGAATATGTATAATGTTAGAGGTATTATGGATGCACATAAAACAGAAATCGCAGTTCTATCAGAGCATATTGTTCACAGATAAGATAAAAATATTTTAGCGTAAAGGATTGTATAAGAAATAGATAGAAGTATGTATGCCGAATCTCGTTCCTTCTACCACAGTCTATTAAAAATTATTTTGTTACAAATTTCAACTCTGCCAAAAATTTGTCGAAAGCTTCTGAACTACCAGGTATGATTCTTGTAACTTTTAACGTACTGTTTCGTATGAAACATTCTTTTCTACATCAAACGAAAGGCATTTAGTTTTTTAATAGCAATTAATGCTAGTTCTGATGAGGTTTTTTTCGCAGTCTTTGAGTAATTCAAATTCTTTTCAGTTCGTTTTGTATTTATATAACAGATTTTTCGCAGTCTTTTTGTAAGTCAAACGCTTTTTAGTTTCTTTTGTATATTAGGTTGGTTTTTAACGATATTTTGTAATGTACTTTCAGTCAGATATCATAAAATGTTACGTTTTATCTACCCTTCTGGTATAACAAGTCAGCAATAAACGCAATAGCAGACTAGCGGTTTATTTAAGATTGAAGTGCAGCCAGGTTCCAAAAACAAAATGCATACATATACATATCATAAAGGCTAAAACATGCACTTGTTTATTTAAATAGTCGCTTCTCAATCTCTATAGTTTGATATTGCAAAAATGAAATTTAGCCGTATATCCTCGAACTATTTGAGGAAAAATGATCTACGGAAATTTGCCTTCAAACATAGAAAGAATCTCCCACGAAATCCAAAACAAAATTGAATTTCTAAAGTAATTTTTTCAAACGTTAATTTTTTTTTCCATTAAGACCAGTTCCAAATTGAATTTCTGAAGGATTCTAACAAATTCCAAAGGAAAATAATGGTGCGAACTGACTCGCCCAGGAAAAATCAGAGCTCAAAAAAATTGCAACCTCTGCCATCAAATAAAAGACTCAGAATACAGAGAGCCATAATTAAACGCCTATGATAACGGCATCAAACATTCAAACAATTTTAAAAAAATCTTCCTTGGAATCCTTAAGTAAAAACGCTTGAAGACGAAAACCTATTCAAAAATAAAAACAATGTTGACAAAGTATTCTAATAAATATAAGCTTTCTTCGAAGCTGAAAAATCTTCATGAAGCTACACCCTTTTCTCTATGAAACAACATATTGTAACATGAAAAGTGGAAACCTACTTTTATGTGAAGTCGTCTGGTAGAATGAAAACCTTGTATCCAGTACGGTACTCTTAAGACAAATAGTTCACGCTACCGCGTGAAATTGATAGGCTTATCTACCCTTATGAAATAACAATTCAACATCAATTGGAATACCAGACGAGCGGTTTAGAAAAAACAAAAAAAGCGGACTGGCACACTAAAATTTGAGCGTCTACAAAGCCGAAGATTTAGACACTTGTAACCTGCTCTCAAGAGAATCGGCAACATAGCCATCTTTACCATTTTCTCCTTTCCATCGCCCGTGTCTTTTTAGTCAGTATGCCGTCCAAAAATCCCAAAATTGGAGTATGTACAAAATATTTTTGCATGAAAAGGTTCTACAACATGTATCTTCATAGAAACTGGATGATGCAATTTTGTCATCGTTGAGCATTTTGAAATATTCAAGATGGCCGCCAAAAGTGCAAAGATGACATATCTCCTAAATTACGGGACATTAAGACAGGATTGCAATGTAAATATTATGTTTATTGCAAGAGGTAACAAAATAAACATCAGAAGTAAAATTTAGAGAAGAAATCCATTTGAAAAATTCCAAAATGGCGGTCAAAATGGCCGCCAAAGCGGAAAATCCCTTTATGCTGCATTAAACACTCTGAATGTGCAGACCTTTTCGACGAAACATGGATACGTTTGTACTTCTAATAATTACAAATGTTTTCAACACTTTAAATGTTCTTTCAGTAATTTTATAACAAAATGGTGGATAAAATGGGTATTCTTTTTCAAAAGCATAACAATTTGAACATAAAATGCATATAAAAAGTAGGTATGATTTGCGATCAATTAGCTATAAATGCCAGTAATTATATATCAATTGTCATTACAATGTCACTGCATAAAATTAACTGATCCTTGTTCTATCTTCGATGCAGATATGAACAAGGTATTTGGAGAAGCTGTTTTGTTGCGGCCTGTTAGTGTAAGAAAGGAGCTGAATGTATATCAGATATGACGTTTGGGTATCTAATATGGGAAAGAAAACCATCCAGAAGATGCACAGACTACAATCATTCTCATCTTCATCAGACTCTTTCTATGAGAATGTCAAAGGAGGACACATACAGACATGCACATGGAGGAGTGCTTTGGAAACAGACCTTTCAACTTTTGTTGCCACCAGTTTTTGATTGAGCAATGATCCAAACTCTAAGAGGTTTGTACAGACGACAGTCCCAGAATACAACACCCCCTTATCTGATTGTGCATCAGAGTAACCATTTGCAACATCCCGGTGGTATTGTTTTGTAGCTCTCCTCGCCTGCACAATATTCTGAAACTGTCATAATACCTGTACCTCTCAATATAGATGGACGAAGTCTATTGGCGAAATATTCAGTGATGCAGATGATGATTATAGTTATTCTGACATCGACTTCGAAAACCGAAGTGTTCAATGTCCATCGTCCAATAGATATTGTAGGAAGTCAAACTGGATATAACGTATTTGAATAATAGTGTTCTAAATATTAAGACAGCACAAGGATAAGTTTATTTAATATAGTAACATTGGGGTGACACTTGATAAACCCACGCACATCCATACATGACAATTATTTCATTCTTGCAAGATGCATTGACGTACTGTGAAATAATTTTTATTCGCGTCGGACGAATTTTCGCGCTAGGACCGATGCGTGAATTTAAGACCGCGCTATTATTATTTTTTTGTTTTATTTCTTCATTTCTAAAATTAAAAATGCGCGAATTAAAGCCCGCGCGAAACAGTCCTTTTTCACGTTTGCGCGAAATTTCATACCAGCGAACTTAAATGATTTCACAGTATTTTTTTTATTTTCCAGTTATCTATCATTTAATCTGATCTGATATTGTGTTACTTAAAGCGTGACCGTTGTCGCCTATGCATGTGTAGCTTGTTCTATAACTCACCTTATACAAAATGCACAGCGCGCATTTATAACATTCAAATGTTATTACATGTTGACGTCGATAACTAGCTCATTAGCAACGTATTCATCAAAATTTCCAATTTCAACTTTTGCTTAAAGGCGTTTTTCAAAGTCTTTTATTAAAACGCTATAAATAGAAAATATCAATCTAAAACCACTTATATCGTATGGAGAGTCACCAAAATTATATTGGATAGGCTGTGGCTTTAGGGTATCTTGTTTAACAACACCATGTTAGCGTTTAACATTACGTCAACGTCACCTATTTTGGCGTGTAAAAATCAATTAACCCTTTTACCATTGGACAAATAGCCATTTTTGTTTATCTTTAAACAATGTAAAGACAAACAGGTATTTGCTATTCCTATCCAGCAACGGCAACAGATATCCGAATAAAACTTATCCGAATATGAGATTCATGAACATTAGTCATGCTTCGTTTAGCACAATTATACTTTAATCTATTATACATCTGCATCTTCTTGAAATAAATTTTACAAATGCACAGATGAGGCGTTTTAAAGTCCTTGATTGTATCCTTACTGTTATTTGTTGCAAAATGATCAAAAATCATACGTTCTTATACGTGTTTTGTGTTCAAATTGTAATGCTTTTGAATAAGAACATCAATTTTATCCACCTCTTTGTTATAAAATTACTGAAGAAATATTTAAAGTGTTGTAAATATTTCTATTTATTAGAAGTACCCATATACGGTAGGAAAACCTGCACATTCAGAGTGTCTAAAGCAAAATATATAGAGTTTCCGTTTTGGCGGCCATTTAGACGGCCATTTTGGATCTTTTTCAAATGATTTTCTTCTTTGTTATATACAGTTAATGTTTATCAAATTACCTCTAGCAACAAAATGAATATATACATTAATAATCCTGTCCAAATCTTCTATAATTTAGAGATAAATTTGCATTTTTGGCGGCCATGTTGGCGGCCATCTTGAATATTTCAAAATGCTCAATGGTGACAAAGTTGCATCATGCAGTTTTTTGTAGAACCTTTTTATGCAAAAATATTTTGTGCATACTGTAATTTTAGGTTAGGTAGCTAATTCGTATTTGGCATACTGACTATTTCCAACATTTATCATTACACCCGCGTTCGCAGCTGTTCTAGCACCTCCTGCGCGTAGAGAATTGAGACCAATGTTCGAATCCCCAATAACTTATTTAAGTATAGAAACTAAATACTCCCTAGAGCGAGTGTAGCTCAATGGTTTATTCTTATTAATAAGATTACACTTGTCTTTGGATCTGTAACATAGCCTGAACAGAAAAACATCGATTTAGACAGACTAACCAGCGCCTATAAAATAACGATTTAACATCATATACGGACAAGCTTCGGACACACCTATATATCATATATATAAATGCACGTTGAAATCACGATAGTATCACCGCAACGATATTGGTCGGTCTTGCTTTTTCTGATATGAACAGGACAATATGTATTGAAACCCTGTATATCACTGCAATGCACATTGCTCAATTCATCAAATCTTAAAAAATCCTGCAAATGTTATAAGAATCATAGATGCGTCACGCAAAACGAGAACATCTGATGAATGAGTGTACTTTACACAAAAAAGAAACAAGAACGTCTGTAGAGATCGGATCCTTTTTAGATTTAGGTTTTGAAAGTGCACTTTTTTGCAGCTTAAAGTAAATTGAACACAAAAAAATGCCGTTTGGATCCGCAAGGTTTCTCAACGAATGCGCCCATTTTATACCATAAACAGTGTTAGAAGTCATAGATATTGATGACTGTTTGTCTATTAAATCCGTTATGAATAGGTTGAGCCGGTAGCGCTGAACCACCTTTAGAAGAAATGAACTCTTCCAACTTTTTAAAATAGGAAATATACTTAGAAACAGTGCTGTTTCTTTTAGAATTCACTAGGAAAGATGACATTTTGGAAGTCAGTTAATCGAAATTTTCATGTTGTAAACCATTCCTCTGTATTCATCGTCTATTCCGCTTTTCAGCTGCAGACCTGCACAAAAAAGAAAAACATATCACTAAATAGATATTACAGCAATAAAACTAAAATGTAGTTTTTTACCATCAAATATGCCATTCCGTCCACTGTCACACCCGGTTAATTTACCTGGTGGGAAAAACGTAATAATCATGTACAGTTTCAAGCATTGTCTTACAGCATGGAAACAGTAACGGCCAAATCGGGGCAGATTTTTAGACTCGAACAATCAAGGTACAAGTGCACTCATCTGTGCGTACCTTTTCTATACAATGAGCTGCTAATCCAGGAGATGGAACCAGCTAATAGTTCTCTCTTGCCCATTTAAAATTTAAAAAATTAATTCCTGCCGTTTCCGGACACGACACTAGTATTTATGCCCTTCCAGGCTTTAACCGATGTGTTCAAAACCCTGGGAACTGTCTCGACTTCTCTCCAGGTGGAACTCAAACCACTCTCGAACTCAGACCAACAACCGATATCTGGACTCTCGTAAACACCCTCCATGAACCCTGCAAATCCAGCTCCACTGGCGTCACAGAAGACGGTACTCTGAACAATATCTTTATCTATTGAGCATAAATCTGCCTTCTTAAGATTTCGTTACTTAGAGCTCTCATCGTAAGCCCGAGAACTTAGCATGACAGGTGCGTCACAGCTAGCACGACTGACTATGTAATCGTACAGTGACCTTGACCTCAACCTTACAAATCTGTCCCACAGACGATTGCATGGAGATCAGTTGACCAACTAAACTTGCAACGCTTCGCACGGGGAACACGGTTTTACCCTGACTTACGCTATCGATGAATTTCTTAAAAAAACATTCTGTTTTCGAGATGCGTTCGTTTGTGACCATGAGAATACCGTTTAAGGTATCCCAAAGATAACCTAACCAGACGATGCTTTGACATGGCAACCAGTTACATTTATCTTCCGCCATGATGAATCCAAAATTCATCAAATCTTTACGCACGAAAACTGACATTTCCAACGTTTTCGAAAAGGTGCTATAACTACCTATACCGTCGTTTAAGAACAACACAATTTTATGACCATGAGATCTCCATTTGTGACTACGGTTTTGTAAATATGTACCCTGCTGTAGAAATGCCAAATGGAAGGACATTAAACACGTAACAAATTACCGTGTAACCATATTCCCAGGAGAAACCTAGAAACTTTCTATGCTCTGGAAATATCATATAGCTTTTGCTACCGACTGATCTTCGAAACGGCATTTGTACTTATTAATAAAAAGATCAGAAAGAGCAGTCTAAAACTAGACGCGGCATACCAGATTTTCCATAAGCAACCGTCAAAGGATTTAAAATGTATGCTTTATCTTTAACTTCTGAAATACAACATTTCGAAAGTAAATTTCGAATTCCTGTTTGAACAAACGAAGGGTTATCTCTAGCCGATTTATTGTTTCTCAAAAATACAGAACTAGGAATATTTCTGAATGATAATTTATAGCCTTCACTTACGACCTCTAAAATGTACTTGTTAGCCCCAGCTTCTTTCATGTGATTTAAACAATTATGTATTCTGCCAACTGGCGTAATAATTTCAGAATTTTCATTACCAATTTCAAAAATGAACAATAAGAGCTACTTATCTGTGTATTTGACTGTTGCGCATTCATCTCTATTCCCTACACCGCAATCGCTTAACATCGTCCTGCAGTCCGCTCTCCAGTGTCCAGCTCGACGCAACGGAAACAGGTCCCTGGTTTGCAACCCTGTGCTGACTGCTTCCATCCCTGCGCTGCTGGTGAAGCTCTATTATGTAGCGTAGGTATATCTTCTCTGGTCGGTAAAGTATTACGTGTATATGGGGAGAAGCAAAATCCCCTAGAACGTCCCTCTTGTTTAAACGTTCGGTCCGCTTTTAATTGAGCCCTGAAGATCTTTTTCCCGTCTTCTTCATTTTCGGCAGGTGGATGAGCTTCGTATTCTTGAACAACTCGCCACCCAGAGTCATTAGAATCTGCGAGTTTTATCAATGTTTTATGATGAATTAACAAGTCCATATCTTCTCAGACTTTTTGCTGCGCAGAGATACGGCCTCGCTCGGGTTCTCCTTTGCGGCCTCTTGAAGAAAGCTATCTGCTGTTCTCAGCTTTTCTAAGACTTTGACGTTCACCTTGCTTTGTTTTTTGTTTCCTTTCTTGAGAAACGTGTAACTGTCTGCCTGTCACAAACTCTCCTGGAGAGAAGAAATCTGTGTCTGCGAGAATTCCTTCGGCAATTGTTCAAAGGCTTGAAGTTTGGTGGTAATAAGCATTTCAATTCCTTTAAGAAGCTCATTTTGCTGTTCATTTTGTTGCACATTTTGATCCATGGCTGCACACGTGGTCGAAAAGCATATAAATGCACGTTGGAAAAATATTTTTTGTGGAGTCGCCTGGTAGAATGACAATCTAATACACTTTTACAACATACATACTCAACCACGAGAAAAACGTGCATAAAGACCGACCAATATATCACTACCTTGTATCCAATACGGTACGCTTAAGACAAATATTTCACGCTATACTGCGAACCGCGTGAAATTGATATTTCTTGCAAACTTTTACATACATGTATATACTCTTATACGCTTGATAATATGAGCATGACAATAACTACACCTTTTGTTGTGAACTAAAGGCAGCAATGTATTGCAGTCACTTTCTAGCAAAATACATTAATTTGGTTTATAGGAATTTATTTGAAGTATGATTTCGATGAATTTATGAGATTCTTATTTGAATTCAATTTTTTCCGCCTCCTAGACATGACAAAACTAGACTAAGTGTCATACTAGTATAAGAAGTTGTGGTGTTGGGCTCGAACACATGGTATCCGGGTAAATGGTGAACAACTGGACAATTGTCACGGAAGGACTAATTTGGAATTGCAATTCTTTGAATTCCAAAAGAATTGAAACCTTAGGTTTACCGATTAAAAAGATGTAATGTAACAAATATTTATATTTTTTTTTAAATAATTATCCTTGAACTGACTGCTACTACTTACATGTACTCACAACACGGGAAAATATATCATTTGCTCCTTGATTTTTCGATTGTATCAGAATGAAACTACTCTTCACGCATTTAATTCTACAATCAACTTATTAAATAGTTATATCAGTCGAGACTTATATGGTACTTACATGAACTTTTTCTTTGCCCAGTGATTCCATTTATAGATAACCAGAGCTTTAACGACTGGATGGTTAATCGCTTCCTGTAGTAGAAAAATATTGAAGTGCTGTAATAAGCGCATACGATATGAAACAAATATGGCAAAGATATTCCTGTTGTTGAAGGAAGCACCAAATTCTGTATGAAATATCCCAATTCCTACGAGAGGAGGAGACACGCTCTCTCTGCCTTGGAACCTTCTTTCAAATTAATATTAAAAGGGGTAGTAAAATGTCTTGATTTTTTTCCTTTAAAAGAATTTTTTATATACTTGTGTTGTATATGATCTTAAGATGGATAATATATCACTGATATTGACCAACACTATCTGGTATTGACAAATATACGAAGTCAGCCCACAAATACTCCTAATTCAAAGATACACACCAAGAAGGGACGTAACAGATATTTACTGCCTGTTTTATATTAAAACTGAGTGTGAAAATCCTTTGTATGACGAAGTTTGTATTTAGCTATAACTATAAAGTATGCTGAATCAACAAGATAACGCATACGATTTGTTAGCTTTTTACAAAAACATTAGGCCCATAAAAGAGGAACTATGTTTTCTTATCCCAATTATATATACTTAAAACAATTTTCAAAAGGTTAATTCATGACCTTTATCAATTGTAATCCTTAACACAGAATACATTCAATTACATTTTGTACTCATTTAATATACATTACAAGTATAAGGTCCTTATAAGGAAAATTGCTAAAAATCTCATTTTACGGGCACATTAATTCATTTTAATCATTAAAATATCATATTACTGAACTAAACATAAATAAATAAATAAAGCGAATTCATGTAAATCAGGTATAACATATCAAAATATAAAACATATATTCACATTTAGAGGTTCTCGATGTACCATATAATACGCTTACATATATATACATGAATAGTTCGCCTTAAAAGTCTTGAA
Organism: Mercenaria mercenaria; assembly: GCF_021730395.1. NCBI lineage: Eukaryota > Metazoa > Mollusca > Bivalvia > Venerida > Veneridae > Mercenaria > Mercenaria mercenaria. Next base: position 39,803 of record NW_026459020.1, read on the forward strand.
TATTCAATTTTTCATTCCAGTTCTGTGCTACTTTCATTGTAACAACCATTAAAATGATATCGCTGTATTAAGTTTAAATTGAAGTAAATATAAACTGTTATAGATGTGATTATAATGGCAATATATCTATTTTGAAAAAGAGGCCTCTTAGCGAATATCATTTTTGTATGTGTGTGTAGGGAATAAATTTTACTCCCTTAATGTGTTGTCTGTTACTTTACAGTATATGACATAATCATATTTTTAATCAAATGACTCATCTAAAAATCCATAAGAAAAAAGAAACTGATACTAGTACTTGTCTGGCTCCATTTATTGACTTACAGCTTGATGCCTTTGTTTATTACATGACAAGGTTTTGTTCCAAAAAAGTAGTTGGTTACTTTATATGTTGCATTAACTGGCATGAGACGAGGCGATGTCATAAATAAAGGCTACCTTCGTGCTAATGCCTGCAAGCGCAGATACTTTTCACAACCAGATAATACAAGAAAGAACACCCAACGATGCATACACCCAGCAGCTTATATGCACTTACGAGAAAGCTGATCATGTAATGCATTTGTTTGCCATAGATGCATTGAAACAAAGCACAAAGAGAAAATGTTGCGTGCAACAGACATCAAGAAACACTTGTGTTTTCTACAGTAAACAGTTTGCTTGTTGTTAGTTGTAGCTTCATTTGGACATTCCAAGCAGTTCTCGTGCATGTTGATTTATTCCGTAACAAACCGTCTTTTAGGCATATTAATAAGGACAAAAGTCTATCAGGAAAATCCACATCAAAGAATGCATCCATCAATACAACACTAACGATCTTTCTGCACTATCTGGTTGTGTAACTGTCTGCTTGGCAGGCTTAGGACACCTTTACTTATGGCAATACCCCGTTCAAAAGCTTGTCAAGTGCACATGACAATTGGAACGATGGATTATGATGCAACGGAATATCGATATGTTAGCTAGTAAATGATGTCAGAGTATATATTTTCTCAAGAAATAAGACATATTATAAACAATTCCTTAGGCGATGATCACTTATGTTGCATACATATTGTATCAAGAAGGTTGTGTGGTAGCAGACATTTATAACAACACTGACAATGAATGCTATTCCTGTTGACTGGGAATGGACAAGACAACCGGTAGTTGACTTCAGTTATGTTATGCACTTCATAAAACTGTTAACAGTTCGAGGAGACTTATCAATGTAAATAGAAGAATAAATGAGCAAATCTACCGTGTTCTCAGTCATGTCATTTTAGGAGTTTTGTGCTAGAGAGTGAAACATGGGTAATTTTTTGTTTGTTTTTAGTTAAATATCAAAAGGGTTGTTACGCCTACAATAAACAAAAAGGTCATGATGACCCTGGATCGCTCACCTAGTAGGTAATATGAGATACATGCTTGAAATGTCAAACTAATGCTAAAATGTTAAAAAACAGGTCAGTAGGTCACTTTCATGGTCACTGAATGTCAGTTTTAAGATCGGTGTACAAATCTGTGTATGTCATCCAAATTTCAAGACTGTATCTTAGAAAACAAGAAAGTAGGTCAGTAGGTCAATGTCACAATGAGGTGACCCCTAATCAATTTTGGTCATCAGGTAATTATAATTAAACGGTTTAGGAAGTATGATCTGATAATTTTTAAGTATATTGTCCAGTATAACTCATACAACAAGTGACCCCGGAGTGGAGCCTCTTTTCTTCCAAGGGACATAATTCGAACAATCTTGTTAGAGATCCACTAAGCAATGCTACATATGAAATATCAAAGGTTAGGCATTTAACTTTCGGACAAGTAGATTTGTACTTACTTGTTTTCCTATAAAAGTCTATGTAACAACTTGGGCCTCTTTTCACCCAGGGAACTTATTTGAACAAGTTTAGTAGAGAACTACCAGGCAATGCAACATACTAATGCTTTGCAGTTTCAGGCAAGAAGATTTTTTTTTCCTATATAAGTCTATGTATAACTTCCTAGGTGGGGCCTCTTTTCACCCAAGGGTAATAATTTGAACACTCTTAGTAGCGGACTACAGGGCAATGCTACATCCAAATATCAAGGGTCTAGGTCTTGTTGTTTTAGAGAAGAAGATTTTTTCTACATAAGTCTAATCTATGTAAAATATGGGACCCCGGGCTGGAGCCTTTTTTCACCCCAGGGACATAATTTGAACAACCTTCAAAAAGACCATTAGAAAAACCCTAGACCATCACATGCCAAATAAAGAGCCAAAGATTCATGGTGAGCTTTTGTGACTGCTCGTCCGTCGTCCGTCGTGCGTCCGTTAACATTTTCTAAAAAAAACCCTTCTCCTTGCAAACTACTAGGCAGATTTATACCAAACATCACATGAATGTTTCTTGGGTAAAGCTCTTAACAATTTATTCAAAGAATTGAAATGCAGAACTTTGGTTGCCATAGCCACCGAAAGGAAAAACTTTCAATTACCAAGGGTAACTTCGTCAACTTCCACAACTTTAAAATGCAAATTTCAGGAATTGGTTGCTGTTAACAAGTATGAAAAATTTATTCTCCAATTTCTTTATATTATGTCTTCAAGTTAATTGTTTGGTACAAATTCAAGGCAAACACTGAAGTTAAATAAATACAAAACCAGAAGCCTTCAAATAAATATTCTTTATTTTTACACTCAAAAGTTATATGGAATTCACTGCAATTGTTTATGATATCAATTGAAACAAGAGGACCCATATGGTCCTGAATAAGGTTCTGAATCGCTTACCTGGACCTTGTGGGTTATGATAGTCATAGTAAAAACTCACAATTTGTAACTGTTAACTCTAAATTCTGGACAATCTGGAAATTTTAAACTTATATTGTATAAGATTAGAAGTATATTGATAGTCCACAGAGATAGACCAATATTGCCCTGGGGGTGGTGATTCAATCAAGTTTGAAAGAACTCCATTTTTAATTTTGCTAATTTACATGCAAAATATTTCAGCTCTTACCCTTGTGGCTCTGAAAAAGATTTTTGCTATGTAAGTATATCATGTTTTTTTTTCTATATAAAACTTAAGTAGGAGCCATTTTGACTCTAGAGTATTGATTTGAACATGTAAAATATTTTAACTCTTGTCATTGAAATTCTTTTGAGAAGATTTTAAAAGATTTTTCTGTAAGACTTTGCAAGCTCATTAGCACAAGCGGTGGCAATTTTGACATCAGGGGACATGATTTGCTCAGTTTTAAGAGAAGCATTCACTAGGCCATGCTACATACAAAATATATATAGTATGGGCCTAAAGGAAAATAAGAATACTTTTATGGGATTTAATATATTACTCTATGTGAAACTTAAAGCCCCAAGGCAGATCCATAATGACCCCGGAGTCAATGATTTGAACAATTTTGAAAGAGATGTACTTGCCAATGCTTCTTGCAACATATCTATGCTTTGGGTCTTGTGATACTTGAGAAGATTTTTAAGGTTTTACAATATAAAATTGCATAAGTTCAGTAAAAGAGCCTGACTCAATCTAATAGACAAGACAAAAGTTGATCACAAAACCTCACCTTGTCACACAGTGACACGTGCTAAAAAAATTCAAGTATAGTGTATGAGGGTCATTCAATATATAATGGTAACTATTTAGATATCATTTAATCTGACTTAGTCTTACCTATCAATTTTGTTCAGTAATGTAAATTGACTTTTCACCATTTTTTTCACACTGTTATGTACGGCGGTCCGTTTGGACAATCGTTACTTTTCATTTAATACTAAACCGCAATGCACGATGGTACGATGAGGTATTACAGTTAATAGGTATAGGTATTACAGTACTTTCTCTGGCTATTCTGGCTAGCCAGGTTAGCTAGAACCACTGGACATCTCGGAAACTCTGGCTGTTCTGGCTAGCAAAAGTAGCAAGAGCAATTGACAGCCTGGTTACACAGCTACTCTGGCCAGCCAGAGTAACCAGATTTCTGGCTACTCTTAAAATTCAGTTTAAACATGCTATTTAGATAGAAATGACATATTAAGTTACACATAATCAAACTCAGCTAACTTAAAGACGGAAAATGTTTTGTGAACCAGGCTACTCTGGCTACTCTTAAAATCCTAGAAACTCTGGCTTCTCTGGCCAGCCAGACTAACCAGAACAAATAAAATCCAGGTGACTCGGGCTATTCTGGATACTATGGCTGACCAGGGTAGCCAAAACATTTTAACATCCTAGAAACTCTGACTTTTCTTGCTGAACTCTGGCTACTCTGCCCTGCCAGAGTAACCAGAGTTATGACTTCTCTGGCTGAACTCTGGCTACTCTGGCCAGCCAGAGTAAACAGAGTTATGACTTCTCTAGTTGAACTCTTGCTACTCTGGCTGAACTCTGGCTAGCCAGAGTAACCAGAGTTCTGACTTCTCAGGCTACTCTTGCTAAACTCTGGCTGAATTTTGGCTACTCTGGCTAATTTCACGCACATTCTGGTAGCACGTGCGTTTTCTAATTGTTAGTGATATACGGTGAAAAAGTTACATGAATTCCTTAAGGAAAGCGATTCGTTCTCAGCAATTGACTGACTTACTCATATGAATTAAAATTAGCCGTAGGCGCATCACTAATAAATTTATTTAAATGGCTCATCATGTAGATCATGCGTCTCAAAGCAATTTTTATCAAATTCAGAACTAAACCAGTTGGTCATATAATGACCCTTTTGTAATATTTTAAGTTTAATTTCGTTAAAAAAAATTATGAACCACATCTAAGGCAAACCACTTCTGACGGAAGATACAGAGATAAACCTATAGACACGAGAACTATATAATTCACTTTTATGTCTTTCAAGATAAGGGAATGTGTTCATAACTTGCATATATCATTTGTGCAGAAATTTGAAAGAAATATACAAAAATGACATTATAACTTAATCATGTGGATTTTTTTTTAAATCGTTGAATAAATTTACTTATACGTGTTATGAGTCTTAACAAGAGTGCTAGAATGTCACAATATACGCCCGTCATAGCACATATACACTAGCACCTGTATTTGCAAATAGAATTTTAATACTGTGGTTGTGTAGTAATTAATGTTTTTTTGTTTTTTTTTTTTTTTTTTTTTCGTTTTTTTTTTTCTAAGTCCACAAAAAACTCCTTACCACAGATACCCTAAAATACACCTAAAAATTGAAAGTAACATCTATGTTGTACCACAGAAAAGTGGTCTTGCTTTTTCCATACGGTCAGTTATAAAAATGTTACAATATAAGTCATTTATTGTAACATCGGGAAGTTAATTAAAAAAATCTAAATCCACACAAAAATCCTTACCTGGTAGTGATATGTCAAAATACACCTCAAAATTTGATGTAACATGCATGTTGTACTACAGAAAATTGGTCTCGCTTTTTCCCTACAGCCAGTAATAAAAAGTTACTACATAAGCTATTTATATTAACAACAAAGGGAAGTAATTCTAAACTAGCGACCTTGTTCTTTCGAATGACATTTTGTCTCATAATGGTGTACACTTGTGCCAAGTTATATCAAAATCCCGCCATATATAAAGAACAAATGCTCCTAACAATGTCATTCTTGTACGTGACTTTTGGCCTCTAAGTGTAACCTTTACCTTAGACCTAGGGACCTGGTTCTTGCGCATGAATTCCGTCTTATCATAGTGAACAATTGTGTAAAGGTACATCAAAATCCCTCCATGTTTGAAGAAAATATTCTCCGGACAAATTCATTCTTGAATTTGCCTTTTGACCTATAAGTTTGACCTTAGATCTAGGGACCTTGTTCTTGCGCAGGACAGTTCGTCTCATGATGGTGAACAATTGTGCCAAGTTACATCAAAATCCCTCCATGCATGTAGAAGATATGCTCCGGACAACATCTGTGGACGCCGCTCGCCCGCAAAGGGCGTTCCTATAAAACGTCCCGTTTTTCGAACGAGCGTATAAAAAGGCTTGCATTAGAATATTATCAATTTAAGGTATTCTAGAACTGCACATTTACTTGTTCAGTTTGTTTTGCTGATTGTAATTGACGACATATTTGTTTGTGTTTATATTAATTTGCGGATTAGGGAGTTATTTGACAATATTTCAGATGTCGACGGAATTCCTACGAGGTCGTGTCTGAAAAAAACTGTAAATCAGCACGGACATATATTCATTGATTTTCTGTTACATATTCAAAGATGTGCGATTTAAATTATTAGTTTTATAAATCTAGAGACAGTTCCTATCTGTAAATCCACGCGGAAAGTATTTTGCTGATAAAGTTTTTCCTCTACCGCATAAGTGAATGCAAATCATCTCTAATCGCTCAAAGGGAAATGACCAATACATTTTACGGTTTACCTAATATACATAGTATGATATCAAAACCTCTATTTAAGACAATAATAATTAAAGTGCCCCTGAACAGTTACGCTCTTAATCTTAAACAAAAGGTTATAAATTGAAGAGGATCTGCGATGATTTTTTTGAAGTCTTATTGTTGTTGTTTAATATCTTAAATTACTCATTGTTGTCGGAAAAAATGCAGACCCACACGCTCTAAGTGAATAGAAAAAAATATATTTTTAAAATCATAAAAACTCGAGTCAAATTCTATGAATCAAACCCTACCTCCTAAACCCAACTTTTCACTTCGAAATTTAAAATAAAGCTTTATCTAGGTTACAAATGAATTTGTTTTAACTCCTGCAGACAAAGCTTCAAATAATACAATCATTTACTACACATATATATTACATAATGAATTGACACATGCTAAAATTTATCAGTTCTCGCCACATGATGGGAATAATATTGAAAAAATAATGCAGATCAATGCATAATTGTTTATGTCGGACTTGACTATAATCAGATGAAGATCTCTTCTCTTTATTGGATCCCTAAACTACACAAAGCCATATATAAAGTATTAGCGATAATACAGAATACATATGTAAAGTTGGTATCTATGTGTAGAGGGTGGATTTCTTGTTCTACCGGTATGCTATTTATGTGAACCCCGTACTGTCTATGAATGCCCATCGTAGGTCAACATTTTTGAGATGTATACGATTTTAGTTATTTATGGCCATTGTGAAGTTTTGCTAAGTCATGAACCGCCACTCAGTCCTGGCAGAATGGAATCCAACTAAGGTCGAATACCCTTGGAGATACATGCCCATTTTTATTAAGTCAACAACTTTGGTTTGGCTGTGTGAAATGGAAAACAAGAACCCTAAGTACTAATTAAAACTTTACATACTGAAAGATAATTCCGTAACGTATGATTACACTAGGTCAAATGCATTTCTGAGATAATTGCTAGATATTCTTTAAGTGCCTTTTTTGCATATTTTTGGCAAGATCAAGGGTAACAAAACTGGGCTGACGGAGTAAAATAACAATCAAAACCGCAGGTGTATAACTTTTTATGCTGAGTATCAGTCCTATAACATGTTAGGCTTCTATGTCAAATACTTTTCGAGATACACGCGACACAAGCTGAAAGATCCTTAACGCCTATTTTTGATTAAGTCAAAGGCAATTACTAGTCCGCCCGCATAGCTCAATAAGATGAGCGCAGATCTCCGAATCTCGGAGTCGCGAGTTCGATCCCCGGGTTGGGCGTATGTTCTCCGTGATGATAAAAGACATTGTGTCTGATATCATTCGTCCTTCACCTCTGATTCATTTGGGGAAGTTGGCAGTTACTTGCGGAGAACAGGTTTGTACTGGTACAGAATCCAGGAACACCGGTTGGGTAAACTCTCCGCTGTTACAGAACTGAAATATTGTTGAAAAACGGCGTTAAACGCAACACAAATAAACAAAAAGGCCATAACTCAAGTCTGGCTCAGTAAAATCTAACTCAAAACAACAGGTGCACAACTTTACGCGCGAAGCAACAATCCTATGCAGTTTGAAGAATCTAGGTTTACCTTTTGAGATATGCACGACACAAAAACAGACAAGGACATAGCTATGTGCCCAAAAATAATTTGCGGAGGGCGGGGGCACAAATATCAAGTTGTGATATAATACACTGGTTATGTAATTGTTTTGATTGTTTGGGGAAGAAAAATATACAAAAAAGACCAAATGTCATCTTCTTAAGGTCAATAAAATACATGTAAAATATGTATCAATTTACCTTATATCCATATTCAGCCATCCTTTGGAAAACAGTGTGAGACATGTAATTGTACTCGGAATCACCCGGTACTCTGCCATTTTCATCTTCTTCCAGTGGCTTGATATTACACGTCCCTGTGTTGCATAGTAGTTTGTTCAAAGCATTCAGCAGTTCATCCTAAACAAATTTTAGATTCAATTGGTTATGTTTACAATATGACACGGATGCCTAAAATACTTGTAAATCATGTTATGAGTATTAAGCCAATTTTCATATTCACTGGTTTGTGATATCGTAATATCATACCCTATTACCTTGCATTTTTCGGAATGTCCATGTCTGAAAATAATATATAATTCTGCTGAGTGATTCCCGAGATAAAAATATGTTGTAAAATAAACTTGTTGCCATGGAAACGAAGGAAGTGTAATAAAAAGAACTTATGTTGAATACTAAATATTTGATTTTATACAACTTTAATTGCCTCGATTTTATTAACAAACAGAAAAATCCTTTTGATATCATTTCAACTGCATTTGGCATAATACGGTGTTTTCTGACTGCTTAATTATGTGGTTTTGTGAAAAATAATAACAACTGATCATGTACATAAGTACTTGTCACTTGCACTTCTCACATCAACGTAAAATGATGGGTTATGAAAACATCGACAAAGTATGGAAGCGTTAATTGACCCTCCCCACATTCCGAGATGACGAGAAAACGGCAGACAGGCCACAGAGCCACTCACCGCCCCCCCCCCCCCCCCCCCAACCCCCGTGAAAATGTTTCAGAATATAATGTCATAGTTAACGTTAAAATATTGTGTTATATAGAGAGAGTTATTCTGGTTTAAGCGGAAAGGCCTTCGCGGTTTCACCATCGTACCATCGCGTTATCACCATCGTACCATCGCATTTTCACCATCGTACCATCGCCTTCCGGTGGTCATGCGCAGTGGTACATTATATGTGTCAGTAATATACAGGCTTGATACAATCTCATTTTCACATTGCACTATGCATAGTATACATCATAACAAGAATAAGCTGAGTTTGAATAATATCATGTGACTATTACACCCAGCTTTTTATTTACTTTCATGCATACATAAAATACAAAGGACGTGGCCTTGAAGATTTTACACAGGTTTAATGAACTGAGCACTGAACATTTTGTATACTGACATTTTGCAAAACAGCAGAATCTAAATGGCAAATTTCTTCTCGCAAGATACATTGAGATACATTCATCTATTGTTGACAAAAATACAAGTGCACGGAACTACGCCTTTCAAACCGGAAGGCGATGGTACAATGGTGAAAACGCGATGGTACGATGGTGAAACCGCGATGGTACGACGGTGATAAAGAGATCGTACGATGGTGATAACGCGATGGCACGATGGTGAAAACGCGATGGTAAGATGGCGATAACGCGATCGCACGATGGTGAAAACGCGATGGTACGATGGTGATAACGCGATGGCACGATGGTGAAAACGCAATGGTACGATGGTGAAAACGCGATGGCACGATGGTACGATGATGAAAATGCGATGTCACGATGGTGCGATTGTACGATGATGAAAATGCGATATTACATCGACATTTCACCATCGTACCATCGCACCATCGTGATTTCATCATCGTGACATCGCGTTTTCACCATCGTATCATCGTTGTTTCATCATCGTGCCATCGCACCATCGCGTGTTTGTCATCGTACCATCGTGCATCGCGGTTTAGTATTAAATAAAAAGTAACGATTGTCCAAACGGAACACCGTACTAAGACGACTTGATAATAGATATTGTGTCAGGAGTAGTTTCTCCCTCCACATCTGAATCATATTGCGAAGTTGGCAGTTACTTGCGAGGAAAAGTCTAGTCCAGAATCAAGAAACACTTGTTAGGTTAAATGATAGCCATTACATGACTGAAATACAGGTGAAAAAACGGCGCGATACCAAAAACAAATAAACAAACCAAGTATTTAAATTGAAGAAAGATAATAATAGCTCTGTTAAGATATTTATTCGTAACTACAGCATATAAAAGTTTTTGTCCACTCTGACGTTTTGTTAATATACAAAGGTTATCCTTCTAAAACTTCAATTTTTTTGGCAAACGATTTTTAAAAAAGGCTGGTTTGCCGTCTGTATGAAATTACAGGGTGAAAAAATCTAGGTGTATTTCATCAAGACTAGACTAAGTACAGTCAAACTTCGTTCGCTCGATCTCGGATAATTCGCGCACTTCCCTTGACAGGAAGTCATCGTCAGGGCTCGGCACAATATTTATATTATGTATATTTTTCGTTGGCTCGTACTACTGATATTTCGAACAAACTTCGCTTGTCCCGTCGATTTCGAGCGTTCAACTGTACTGACTGTTGATAGATATACAGATATCCTTCGAAAGTATAGAAAGCAATGATGTAAACAATAGCAAACTCGGTTTTATTAAGTCTGTTCGTGAGATAGTATGAAACGTGCAAATCTCTCAAGCATTATCTAAAATTGCCTATGCGGTCTATAAAAACTCTATTCCTGTGATTTATGTATGTGCTGAAGTAATTTCAGGAATGTGTGGGCGTTCAGAAATACTATGTTCAAAAATCAAGCGATATCATAGTTTGAAAATAGATATTACTTAACTGTAAATAGTAGTATACTTCGGGCAGTTGGGCAGAATGCCTCCGAGGCTATCACGTGACCCCATGACGCCATCAATGGCCGCGCACAAACAATGGGGAGAGTGTCATATGACTGCGCAGGAACAATGGGGCGGTATCCTATGACTGCGCACGAAACAATAGGAGTCTCGGTGGCGAGGTTATCTCGTTACGCGGAAAACCCATGACGTCACAATCGCGCAACAATATGGCGAACAGGTCAATGCCCTAGAACAATGAAGGTCATCCATTACGTCATGACCGCACCCAAAATTCCAAAATAACAATAGAGACTAGGTGAGCCAACCGGAATTTCCGCACCCAACATTCCGTTACCACCAACATTCTCTATTTTTAGACAATTGGAAGATATTATATAACGGTGTTCTCATCGTAGTTTTATTATTCATAGTCAATATTCTGTTGTTCTAACATAAAAGATTTCTTATCATCTGAATAACTGTAAACCACTACCAATTCCGCTTTATATAAAAACAATTTTATTCAATTCACTAATCAATCGAAATCAAAATACCTACAGATCAATGACAAAGTGGTAATTTAACGGTAATTTAACGGTTGTATTGTAATATTTAAGCCTTTTCACAATTGACTATTCAATCGGTTTCAATTACACTGTGCGCGGTAAGGCGGAACATGATCTCTTCTTAAATATCTGGTGGGAAAAAAAATCAAAAACTTTGCAATTTTGATGTTACATTATTATCCCCCCGCCAAAGGCGAAGGGGGATATTAGAAATACTCTCCTTTCGTGCGTGCGTGCGTCCGTGCGTCCGTGTGTCGCAACGATCTTTGTCCAGAGCATAATTCCAAAAGTACTGGAGGGATTTTCTTCAAACTTCATACACTGATAGAACACATTGGGAGGAAGTGCGGTGTGCAAGAACAATAACTCTACCTTGCCTATTTTTTGATTTATTTCCCTTTATCATATTTTCTTAAAAAAATTTGTCCGGAGCATAACTCCAAAAGTACTGGAGGGATTTTCTTCAAACTTCATACACTGATAGAACACATTGGGAGGAAGTGCAGTGTGCAAAAACAATAACTCTATCCCGCCGATTTTTTGAGTTATTCCCCTTTTTCATATTTTCTTTTAAAATTATTATATCACAGATTTTTTTTTCAAGAATTTCTACAGCAACGGATTTTCCAATGAGCATTCTTCTTTTCAGTGTAAGTATTCCAGTTTGCACTTCCTTATGTGTGTAGTGCTTGCATTAGTTTGCTTTCATTTTTTGTATACCTAGGCTTTCTTTGCATGTTTGATTTCAGTGTTTGTATTTTACTGTCTTCTAACAGATGGTGCCAATTACACAAGCAACAACTCCTTAGCAAACTTTGTATTTCTTATTCATTTTACCATGTGAAAATATTTATTTGAATTATTGTCCTTCATGGGGACATACTGTTTTTCCAAATGTTTTGTTTACTTCCAAATTGTGTTTAGTTCTTGCTTGTGTAATGCCTGTGACTGCCTTCCCGAGGCGGCACCGTCAACAGAAGATTTGGGTGCAGGATTCTAGTGTTAATAATTTAGATACACACCAAGCTTCTTGATAGTTTCCTTGCATTCTCAGTTGAAACAAGCACACCACAAGTTTGCCTCTTCCTGAAGACTTTAGCAGTACCTGCATGAAAGCTTAACATAGCTTTATTTTTATATTGGCTTCAGTATAACCACAGATCACCATTTAACTTGGATTCACATATAGGTAACCTCTTATGGTCATTTTCCCCTGTTAGCTTTCCATTCCTTCTTTTTACAGTAGCCATATAGAAAAACATCATAGCTATACTGTTCATGAAAATTAATAAAATTTAGCAGTAAACCATCTCACTACTGACTTATTCTTTCTTCCATATCTTTAAAACCCCTGATGCGGACCACAACTAAACTGTTCTTCAAAGCTTTCCCCAAAATTAATACTTTCAGACACTGACTTGCCAGGAATTTTAGCCTTCAATTATAATATGCCCGGCGGGGGAATTAGCCATGTCTAACATGGCTCTTGTTTTTATATTGTTTTACAATTCAAATTCATTTTTTATTGCTGTTAATTTGTCTTTTATTTCTTTCAGCTGATTTGCTAAGTTCAACAAACAAGTTTTCTACTATTATATCAATGTTTCTTAACACCACAGCCTAGAACAAAGATACGGCTAAATATTTTCAAAAGCGCTAGACAATTTCACCTCCGTTGTTTTGAAATAGTACATCTTTTGCCACGCGACCTATCGAAATCATAAAACGAATGTCAATTCAATTCTATATCATTTATTGCATGAATCATTCTACAATGCTTATAACAAGTACAAATATTAACATAAGCAGATGAAATATTCTTATTGTATGCAGTTTAAACATAAATCACAAGGTAAAATTACGGTTATTGATAGTCTTAAAATTTTATTTCGCTATTTTCACCCGATTTAAAGATTTATTCGATATAAGTGATAACATATTCACTGATCTATTACATGTTATGGTACGTGAAACGCGATATTACATTGTTATTTTATATATTAATTTATAATTGTCGATAAAACAGTGTGGCAGATATACATTTCAATAATGACTTAGTGTAGATCGCAGAATTCTTTCAGTATAGCCACGCGACAAGTTTTCAATGATCAGATTGATTTTTAATGACGGACTATAATTATTTAGCATTTTAGTTTTTTTTATATGCCATTAATATATCATTATCTTTCAGTTTAATCAGCTCTATTATAACCTTAAGCGTGGCTAGTGAAAGGTCCCCGGTGTCAGTAAGACCTTGTGCGGGAAGCGTGATATTGAGAGAGATTTGTTAAACTAACCAATAAGTCAACAAAATTTGTAGATTTAATGATAATTTATTTTTTTCATATTTTACATTAAAATTCACTTTTAATTTTTCTATTACACATATTATTAGTGTTTGTTATTTTCATTTTCTTTTGTCTTTACAATTTTGTCATTATTAATAGACTGTGCAGTGAAGCGTATCCGCTGCCGCCGCCGCCGCCGCCGCCTCCGCCTCCGCCACCGCCACCTCAACAACATCATCCTTCCCCTCATATTCTCATCTCCTCATGATACTTCTCCTATGTTGTTGGTTGCGTCGGTGGCGGATACGCTTCATTGCACATAAGTGGCGGCGAATACACTTCACTGAACATATGTGGCGGTGGTGGCGGCGCCGCCACCCTTATGCTGAAATTCATATCGTTTTGGATTTAGAAAATTTTTACCTTTGTATATTTTGAAAATTGTCTCATTTTAGATTTAAAATTTTTACATTTGTATCATTTTGAAATTTGTATCATTTTGAAAATTCAAATAGAATTTAAAATATTATTTTGAAAAGTTAAGATTTTATATAATTCGCATGCGTAAATCAATAGAAAAAGATACTTTAGTGCTAAATTGTATATTTAATAATCATAATACATTAGACTGCTGAAGTGAATGGATTGCATTCATTGATTGATTGACAAAGAAGCAGACGACAAAGGGGTTTATATTATACCAGGTATAATTCCTTTTAACGTTATTAAAGCAGACACTATTTTACAGTCTACTGAGCTTGAGGATTAAACATCAATATTACAGAACTTGTCGCGTGTTTTTCCTTATATTCAATATGTGTGAACTATATACTTTGTAATCATATAAGACTAGTAAATGCATTTATTCTTTAAATTGTACCATTTTATAGAAAGGTATCATTTTCTTGAAGGTGTCCCATTGAAAGGAAGTCAACATGATGAGTGACATTTTCATCTATCTACTAAGTGACGAAAGCGATGCATATTTTGTAAACAACGATACTAGCCATTTCCAAATACAATTGAATGAGCCTATATACTTAGAAGGTATATGGAATGGTGTTTCACGCAACGGAAAAAGTGAGATCGAAATCTAATGACGGACTTTACGTGTATTCAGATATTTGTGGCGAAAGTATCGTGAAAGGAAAAGCTAGTCCTTTGCTGCGACGACTTAAAAAAAAACAAACAAGAAAAGATGATGGGATTACAAACTTGACGCTCCTTACTACCTACCTGTGAGAAGAAAAGAAATTCGGGAATTTGAAATACATATAATGCAGGAAGATGAAACAAATGCGTCGCATTCAGTGCGCCTGACACTTCACTTAAAACGATATCCGTTTTGTTGCTAAACTCATGAAATTGTAGGCGTAACTTTAATCTAGATCAGTTAATATGAAATAAGGCACTGCCTCAATCGGGAATCGATCAGACTTCAACTCGTCCCTTTAACATTTAAAAAAGACGGTCTACTAGGGTGTTAACAGGCAAATTGTTGAGAAGCACAATGACAGACTTAGGGTGATCACATCAGCTCACACTGTGCTCAGGTGAGCTAAAAATCATACAAACTGAAAAGTTACTAGATTGCAACTCACTGTTAACAAGACTGTAACAGACAGACACACATGTAACAATCTATTTGCACCACGGCAGGTTAAGAGCTCAGACTAGGGAGACATATTAGCATTCTTGTGCAGGCTTGATTCTTTCTACTTGTGTTAATTGTAATTCTGAAATTACTTGCTCTTAGTACCATGCTTGGTAAAACAAATCCTAATTTGGCTTTTATATACACATTACAAAGACTTGCATCGCACTTTATTTATTGAATAAACTGTCCACATGTTTAAATTTTATCTATATACATTTTGTACACATTTATTATGATCACAGATCACATAATTTGTTTTATCCATACATGAAATAAAGCTGAACTGTGAATAACAACTTTTAATAACAGTACTGGATGCTTTTGTCAGGGTTTGAAATAAGTATTGCCAAAATAAAGAAAATGTGACTTGCTGTAATCTATATTCTAAAATGTACCATTTCTCTTGCAACAAGAACAAATAAACAAGAGGGCCATGAAGGCCCTTGTATCGCTCACCTGACCTATTGACCTAAAGATTATCAAGATCAACATTCTGACCAGGTTTCATTAAGACATGATCATAAATGTAGTCCCTAAAGTGTTAACTAGCTTTTCCTTTAATTTGACCCTTTGACTTGACCCGGTGACCTAGTTTTTGACACCACATGACCCAGATTCAAACTTGAATTAAAGATCATCAAGATTAACATTCTGATTAAGTTTCATGAAGATACAGTCATAAATGTGGCCTCTAGAGTGTTAACAACCTTTTCCTTTGATTTGACCTAGTGACCTTGTTTTTGGTCCCATCTAACCCAGATTTAAACTTGACCTATAGATCATCAAGATTAACATTCTGACCAAGTTTCATTAAGATATATCAAAAAGGTGGCTACTACAGTGTTAACAAGCTTTTCCTTTGATTTGACCTGGTGACCTAGTTTTTGTTTTAACCTAGATGACCCAGTATCAAACTCGTCCAAGATTGTCTTGAGGTTAACATTCTGACCAAGTTTGATTAAGATTGGGCCAAAATTGTGACCTCTAGAGTGTTAACAAGTTTTTCCCTTGATGTTTCCTGGTGACCTAGTTTTTGATCCCAATTGACCCAGATTTGATCTTGACCTGTGGATCATCAAGATTAACATTTTGACCAAGATTCATTAAGATATTGTCATAAATGTGGCTTTCCCTTTGATTTGACCTAGTGACCTAGTTTTTGACCCTACATAACCCAGACTCAAGCTGAATCTTGAGGTCATCAAGATTAACATTCTGACCAAGTTTCATGAAGATATAGTCTTAAATTTGACCTCTAGAGTGTTAAAAAGCTTTTCCTTTGATTTGACCTGGTGACCTAGTTTTTGAACTCAGATGACCCAATATCAAACTCGTCCAAGAATGTATTAAAGGTAACATTCTGACCAAGTTTCATTAAGATTGGGCCAAAATTGTGACCTCCAGAGTGTTAAAAAGCTTTTCCTTTGTCCTGAGCTGGTGACCTAATTTTTGATTCCAGATGACCTAATATCAAACTCGTCCAAGATTTTATTGAGGGTAACATTCTGACCAAGTTTCATTAAGACTGAGCCAAAATTGTGACGTCTAGAGTGTTAACAAGCTTTTCCTTTGATTTGACCTGGTGACCTAGTTTTTGACCCCAGATGACCCAATATTAAACTCGTCTAAAATTTATTAAGGGTAACATTCTGACCAAGTTTCATTAAGATTGGGCCAAAATTGTGACATCTAGAGTGTTAACAAGCTTTTCCTTTGATTTGACCTGGTGACCTAGTTTTTGACCCCAGATAACCCAATATTTAAGTCGTCCAAGATTTTATTAAGGGTAACATTCTGACCAAGTTTCATTAAGATTAGGTCAAAATTGTGACCTCTAGAGTGTTAACAGTCAAATTGTTGATGACGGACGGACGAACGGACGACGACGGACACAGGGCGATCACAAACGCTCACCTTGAGCACTTTGTGCTCAGGTGAGCTAAACACTAGAGTTGTCACAGGAGTGACGAATTATACCCCCACAATACAGCCTTATCACAGAACTGAGCCAATGTCAAAGCAGCACTTTCTTGAGCTTTGACCTAATGACCTCAAATTCAAAACAGATCATCTGATGGTCCAGATCAATCTCCATATGAAGTTTCATGATCCTCCGCCCAAGTGTTCTCAAGTTGTTGTATGGAAAAGGTTTACATGTTCCGGGTCATCCTGACCTTTGGAACTCAAAATCAATACGGGTCACCTGCTTGTCAAGACCAACCTTGTACTAAATTTTGTGATCCTCATCCCATGCATACTAAAGTTATTGTCCAAAAACCGTTTTAAAGAACCGTTATTTATTTTGTTGGATTTAACGTCACACCGACACAGGATAGGTCACATGGCGACTTTCAAGCTTTAATGGTGGAGGAAGACCCCAGGTGCACCTCCGTGCATTATTTTAAAGAATCGGGTCAGTGTGACCTTGACCTGTGACCTCAACATCATTAGGAGTCACCTGCTGGTCATAATCAACCTCCCTAACAATTTTCATGATCCTAGGCTCAAGCATTCTCAAGTTACAATCTGAAAAACATTTCATTGTTTTGCCTTATTGTGACCTTGACCTACTGACCTCAAAGTAAAACTTGACCAGTATTTCATGATGTGACACCTGTGTACCAAACTTTATCATCCTAGGCTCAAGGTCTCAAGTTATCATTAGGAAACGGTTCAACTGTTCAGGGTCACTGTGACCTTGACCTCTGATCTACTGACCTCAAATTCAAACAACCTGTATTTTATCTGTTACATCTGTGTTACAAAAGCTATGATCCTAGGCCAAAGCGTTCGCAAGTTATCATTCAGAAACTATTTACCTGTTCAGGGTCACTGTGACCTTGACCTTTGACCTACTGATGTTACACCTGTGTACCAAAAAATATTTAAATCGGTCAAGCATTTCATGAGTTATCATCTGGAAACCATGAAAACCAACTGACTGAAAGACAGACAAGCTTACTACATGGGGGTATAACAAAACTTTCTCTTTAAAATTTCATGGAAAATATTACTTAAATATAACTATGTTAATTAGTAGACAACCTTTACAAAACAAACCAGAAAACAATTATCTAAAATAAGATTAATGAAACTTTGGTATGTCTTATGAGCATAACAAAACCAATGTGATAATAGTACTTTATCTCTTAAAATAACAGAGCTTAGTCAATCACTGCTGTTCTCAAAATAAATTTAGTTTCCAAGTAAATCCTGAATTCCTATCTTTAAAAGTTTTAATTTTATTCAAGTTCCCTTGTTCTTCTGTCTTTTCATATTTTCTGGTGTTTCTTTCTTGCTTTTCAAGTATACTGGCTTTGCTGACCTTCCATTTTGTAGCTGCCTGCTCTCCAGAAGTGAACCTGTAAAACACAAATCAAACATTGTAAATTGATAAAAAGTGATCCCAACAAAAAAAAAGACATGTTTTCATACTCAAAGCTTTCAGAAAGCAAGCAAACTAAAACAAATAAATATCAAATTTCTATTACAAATTGGACATTATTCTGAACAATTTGAAATATTTTCAGCTGTTTCAATACAGAGTTGGCCAAAGTTTTTCCTAAACAAGTCTATGTAAACCATATGACCAAATGGCAGGTCCATATTTGACCCAAGGGGGAAATCTGAACTAACTTGGTAGAGGAACTTTCAAATTTTGGTAGAGGGTCACCTAGAGATCATTTCCATAAAATATTTTTGAAATCCAGCCAGGGTTTTTCACCAGCAAATTGGATAGAGGCCAAGGCCTTTAAAATTTGGAAATTTATGTGCGATAACTGTCAGTTTGGGAAGAAATGTTATTCATGGAAAGATGGTGTTAGTGTATAAATTTGAACAGTAATAAATATTTTCAACTCAAATTTAATTTTTACTGTAATAGACTAGACTACAGCATTTACCAGTTTTACAAATCTAATCACAGGCCGTTTCTTCAGTGATATTATTACCCGTACCCTCAAAGTTACGCCTTCTTACCCCACGGTCGAAAGATTATCTCAAATTTCTTTTGATACTACCACGTGTTTTATAGATTTGCAGTAATATTTCCCGTTATATGACATTTTGTCATGCAAATAATCAACCGGAAGTAAACACTGAAAGACAAATGAAATCTATCTCCCCTGAAGCACGGACTAAAATATAAATTCTGGGCCAAGGAACATAACAGATTAGACTGGTATTTAAATGCGTAACACGCAGTACTGTGCGCTATAGTAAGACAAACAAGAGCTCCGCCAAAAGGGGCAATATACGCCCGAAGGATTACATCATAAGATGGGAGTAAAATATTAAGAACTTGACAGTTGTAGCCCAAAGGAGTGGAACAACAAAAGGAAACTTCATAAAACAAATCTAAGTCCACAAAAAAAAAATATTCAAAGTCCACAAAAAAAATCCTTATCAGGTACAGGTATGTAAAATACACCTAAAAATCAGAGGTACCATCCATGTTGTACCACAGAAAAGTGGTCTCGGTTTTTCCCTACGGCCAAAAATAAAAAAGTTTAAAAATAAACTATTTATAGTAACATAAAAGGGAAGTAATTCAAAAAAATTATTGTAAGTGAACAAAAAAGAGATCTGCCAAATAAAAACAAGATCACTGCAATGCAGAGCAATATACACAAAGCAGTCATATATGACCTTTGACCCTTAAGTGTGACCTTGACCTTGAAGCAAGTCATCCGGAACATGCGCTCTGCACATTGTCTCAGTGTTGTGAACATATCTGCTAAGTTTCTTTGAAATCCTTCAAGCAGTTCAAGAGTTACAGAGCAGACACGAAACAAACTGATATGACATTTGACCCCTAAGTGTGACCTTGACCTTTAAGCGAGTCGTCCGAAACATGTGCTCTGCACGTTGTCTTGGTGTGGTGAACATTTGTGTCAAGTTTCTTTGAAATCCTTCAAGGGTTTCAAGAGTTACAGAGCGGACACGAAACAAACTGATATGACCTTTGATTTGACGCCTAAGTGTGACCTTGACCTTGAAGTGAGACATCCAAAACATGCGCTCTGCATGTCGTCTTGGTGTGGTTAACATTTGTGTCAAGTTTCCTTGAAATCCTTCAAGGGGTTCAAGAGTTACAGAGCAGACACGAAATTGCTAACGGACAAACGGACACCAGCATCATAACATATTACGTCCCTTTGGGAGTATAAAAATCGATACTCGAGAACCGCTTCCTCCGGTAATACTAACATGTAAACAAAATTAAACCATTTGTTGATGTGATTTTTGGGAAATGTTACCTTGCATTTTAGGACGTTTCTCTGCCACAGTTGGGAAAAAATGCAATATTTTTTGGATTGGAAAGTGGCCGAATATAGGCCTCTGTCATATAAGGATAAAAAGCCCTGCCGTCTAACAATTTCTGACAAGAAATCATTTTCAAAGTTTTTCTTTTCGGTTGCCATTTCGGTTGCCATGGCAACCAGAGTTCTAAATGGAATTAAATAAATTCTTTTGCCAATTTTGAAAGAGGACCACTCAATGATCATTCCTGTGAAGTTTGGTGTAAATCTGCCCAGTTGTTCTGAAGAAAATTTTTCACAAATTGTTGACACATGACGGACACCATCAACTCATGTTGTCACCCTGTGACAGGTGAGCCAATAATTGTTTAAATGTGCATACATGTATAAAATTTAATGGTTTTGTCCAGAATTGCTTTTTCATTCAGATACCATATCATGTATTTCACATCAAGAAAATGAAATGGAGTCTTTACTAAGGCCTAAAAGAAAGTTCTTTGTTTCCGGTAACACGCTAAAGAAAATAGGGTAGGTAGGTCGGAAAAACTTTTTCTTTGGATTTTTTTGGAGACTTTTCGGAAATTAGTTTTGTGTCAAAAATGAATACAATTAGGGGGGTTATGCCTCTAGAGCATCATTAAGTTGATTTATAACATCACTGACCATGTTTAAAGCATAAAAAGTGCAGTTTTGCAACTTTTTATCGAAAAGTTGAAAAAAATGTTCTCCAAGGCCATAAAAACATTTAGGGTCAGGCCAAAACTTTAGGGTAGGTCGGGATACCGGAAACAAACATTTTTTTATGCCTAATTTTCCTTGATATTTGATTCTGTGCACTGACTCAACCACAAAAATCTATCCACACTAATACTAATGATTTTACAGTATACCATGCTTTTTGAATGATTGAAACTGCTTCCCACAGCTGCAACTATAAAGAAATAGAAAGATAGAAATAAATACCTTATGAGCTGCAAGCAAGTGTGGTTTCAGTCTGTCAACAAGCACATTGGAGCAGTACAACAATACTCTGTATAATAAACCAAGATGCCTGAAAATAGTGAAAAGCAAATTAAGAAACCAGGGACAACCAGCTGTTTTGAAATTTCTAAGGTCTTAGGGCTAACATCTTTTTCGCAAAAGCTGTTTTCTTTTTCAATTTTCATGCCAATATAAGATGACCTCAATTATATCATTGGCATGGCGGGAGAAATTTGTTAAATAAAACTTTTTTCAATGAAACTAAAACAGTAGCAAATTTTGTCAAAATGTATAATGAAACAAAGTAAATGCAGTTAAAAATTTCAGTTTTGAAAAAAAAGTCACTGTATGAGTGGGCTTGTTTACAGGACTGACCAGCCAGAACATGAATTACTTTAACCCAGTGAATTCCATGTACATTTTTGACTTGGTGGTCTATGACCTTCACTTTGCTCGGTATCACTGAAAGGCCAAAACAGACTGGTAAACCAGCTAGAAGAATTTGTTCTGCCTTTCTCAGTTTAGTATGAACATAGGAGCCGACAAAATGCTATAATTGTTTATTGGTATCTGACGGCCATGATTCATAAACGTATAACTTTAAACGTATTTGAGTATGCGTGCAGTGTACAAAATTCAGATTTCAACTAACCCAGTCTGGCAACCAGTTAGAAACTTTTCCAAGCCTGACACCAATTTCACATGCCTGAACTTAAAGCACCATAAAATATCTTAATTTTGCACCATAAAACAACTGGTCTCATACCCTCAAAAAACTTCATCAAATTGTTTAGGACATGCTCAATTGGGGATTCCTAGGAGAACAGGAATTGAATGCATTGGAACAGTCTTCCAACAATAATGTGAGCAGCTTCGGTTTGCATTTGCAGAGCTCAAATTTAACTTTTTTGACCAATTGCAAATTTTAGCAAGTAGCTTTTTTTTCTTGTTGTTAAATCTGAAAATCTACTTGCAAATTTAGACTTTCAATTAAAAATGTTAGAATATCCTAAAAAATCATGCTAGAACATCAATATTGTTTGCACGGTTTTCCTTGGCGTACAATTTTGTGCGTTATAGCTCAAAATGACCCTCAAAGTAATTCGGAACGCATCATTGATGGCGTAACTTAACTACAGGCTGAAACTACAGCAAGGCAAGTTTTCGTACCATATATTTTAAGTAACGATTCAACCATATGTACGAAGTAGTAAGGTAGCCTGCGTTCTAGATTTAATTATCAGATAGACCTCTACATCTCTTTATAATCAGTAATCCATTCAACAAAAAATGGCTAACCAACAAAAGATGTTGTGTTTTCTGTTATCTGCATGTGGGGAAAACACTGTCACTGCCTTTAATTGTCCTCAAATGAAAGCGAATCTACAAACATTAACTAAAACCACAACAATTTTGACTATTATTTGTATTTGCAAAATAAATTGTGTGAAATTTTTATCTTAACTCGCATTCCATGAAACCGACTTGCATTTAGCGACTGCAAAATTTGAGCCCCGTGATTTGTGAAAGTAATTACATCTTCTGCATGATTATGGTTCTGACTAACTCTTAAACTTTTGCATTTATGGAACAGTTTGAATTCCATTCCTTCATAATTCTAACCAACTAATCGAGCATGCTCGTACAGTTTCAATAAATCAATAAGTGTTCCTCAACCTGTACATTGTGCGATGCATTCTAGAAAAAAAAAAGTTTTATAAATGGAAATCATCCCAAATAAACAAGATTTACGCATTTAACTAGCATGCTTTTTCAATCACTTTAGGAAATAAATGGTAGCCTGGTCGAGGTTGTATCTGCGGCAAATCAGCTAAGCACAAGCTGAAATTCTGTAGTCATTGGCTATTGAACTACCTCTAATTTCGAACACTGTGCATTCACGGTAACGGGTAAAAGCATGTACATGCCTGGGACTCACTGACCTATTTTTAAATCAGAAATTACTGGTTTAAATGATTTCTTATAGAAAAGCTGATTAACAAGGTCAAATTTGTGTCCAGTCATGAAAAATAATGCAGTATATGCAAAATTCTGAGAACATGAAAAACCTTTTAAATAGATCGGCAACTTTTTGAAAGGCACATAGAGCAAATTTCGCCAAAAAAAACGTGACAACTGAATGAGATCTCGTTAACCAGAAGTGACGCGTTCCCACGCGCCATTTTGTATGCGAAAGCAATTATTCATCGGTAAATTAATTATCACAGTATGACCACGCTTATTTTAATGGTGAGAAACATGTACTTTGTGTCTTAAGAATATTTCACATTAAAGTAATGTTGTTTTAGAAGCTAACATGTATTTTAAATGTAGTTTTAAAGGTACAAATTGTAACTCCATGCTTGCCGATGTTTGTTTTTGCTAAGCCAACGCCGATTCACGCTCTGACAGGAGATCATGCAAGATTACAGCCAGTTGCGATTCTGTGTATTTTATACTTCTTTGTTTTCTATAAGCTGATCCTATTCCCTATATTTAGGCCGAACACTGCTTATGGGCAGAATCATTAGCTCAACTTTATTACTGTGTATGCAGTGAGCCTTAAGAAATAGTAAACTAAAATACCCATTTCAAATTTATGAATAAATAAAATGTAAAAAATAAGGAATTTCAATGCTTTTTATGGGGTGTTTGTTTACATTGGAAAGTTAGTTACTCACCTTTCTAAAAATGTCAACAGGTCCAACCATGTACTGGAGTGTCGTCCATATTCTATATAAAAGTAAAATAATTCCATTAATCAGTCATGCCTGCAAGTAAAATCACGGATTTCTTAATTTTAAAAATTCAATATAGGCTTAGTGAGTATCAGAGAAGTATCAAGAAATTAAAGTACCGGAAAGGGATTAAAATACGAACTGAAAAGCGACACAAAGGTGACACAAAGGTTAATCTATTCTCTCATTCCCCGAGCTGAAGAACTCGTTGGAGAAAGTTTTTGTTTTCTCAAATTTTCAAAATGTCGGCGACAGTGTAACTGTATCTAAATCAATGTAAAGATAAAAATGTTCAAAATGTCGCCGTTTAAAAATGCTACTCAGTAATGAATAAAGCATGTTTGTATCACAAATTATATCAGTGTAGTCATGTTACCGGCTGATTAGCTTGTGACGCAACAAAATTAACAGCTTACTTTGAATATTCTTTCGTGTCGCAGACATCTTATTGTGCGGATATTGCGTTTGGCCTACTGATCTGACGGACGCTTATTAACATTAACGAAGACCGTGATATTCCGAATTTCATCGGGGTCGTCGCACGCCCATGGTCTAAACCGGAACTCCATATTTTTTTATTTGGATAGTATGTGTTGTTTGGATTACCTCGTATGTTACCGTAGTGGGATTCAATCCCAATTTTCGTCGCTTTGCGACGAAAATCGATAGGATCGATTCCCTATTAATATTGACAAAATTGTAAAGACAAAGGGAAATGAAAATAACAAACATTATTAATATGTGTAATAGAAAAATTAAAAAAAGTGAATTTTAATGTAAAATATGAATATTAATTACTTATTGGTTAGTTTAACAAATCTCTCGCAATATCACGCTTCCCGCACACGGTCTAACTGACACCGGGATCCTTTCACTAGCCACGCTTAAGGTTATAATAGTGCTGATTAAACTGAAAGGTAATGATATATTAATGGCATATAAAAGAAACTAAAATGCTAAATAATTATAGTCCGTCATTAAAAATCAATCTGATTGTTCTGTCCCTATGACAGTTGATTAACCAACCCAATAATTCTGTGGTACACCTTTATTGAGCGATGGTAAAAAGCTACAACAGAGAAAGGAAATACAATTATCTATTATGTCAAAACAGTTTCTACATTTGATAAAAAACATTTTTATTACGATGCATAAAAAAGAATATATAAAAATGTAATCTCTAAAGTGGATTTCAGGAAAATCAAGGTGCGAAACATCGGGTACGAAATATTTTAGTACGAAATGTAAATTTACATAGCAAGCATTGGAGTACGCTACATGCGAAAAATAGTCTACTTTAATATATATGATAGAAGTTTTATATCAAAGAAAAATAGAGAAAACCTTAAACTTACACCGTGTGGCCATGAAAAGAAGGAATCGTTTAACATCTTTGCGGGAACCGCTAAAACCGAAAAAAACATGTTGCTTACTCTTCAAAAAGAGAGAACGAAAAGTCTAGAGAATTACTTAAAACCCGAAAAGTTTGAAAATACCAACAATTAACGAAAGGAACTTACGAACCACTGAGGTACTAACATAACACTGATCATTGAAAACTTGTCGCGTGGCTAAACTGAAAGAATTCCGCGATCTACTCTGAGTCATTTTTGAAATGTATATCTGCCACACACCGTTTATTCGGCAATTATAAATTAATGTATAAAATAACAATGTAATATCGCGTTTCACGTACCATATTTTATCACTTATATCGAATAAATGTTTAAATCGGGTGAAAATAGCGAAATAAAGTTTTAAGATTATCAATAACCGTAATTTTACCTTGTGAATTAATGTATACAATAAGTATATTTCATCTGCTTATGTTAATATTTGTACTTGTTATAAGCATTGTAGAATGATTCATGCAATAAATGATATAGAATTGAATTGACATCCGTTTTATGATTTCGATAGGTCGCGTGGCAAAAGATGTACTATTTCAAAACAACGGAGGTGAAATGGTCTATCGCTTTTGAAAATATTTAGCTGTATCTTTGTTTTAGGCTGTGGTGTTAAGAAACATTGATATAATAATAGAAAACTTGTTGAACTTAGCAAATCAGCTGAAAGAAATAAAAGACAAATTAACAGCAATAAAAAATGAATTTGAAGTATAAAACAATATAAAGATAAAGTAACATCAAAATTGAAAAGTTTTTGACATTTTTTCCACCAGTTATTTAAGAAGACATCATGTTCCGCCTTACCGCGCGCAGTGTAATTGAAACCGATTGAATAGTCAATTGTGCACGCCTGGTAAACTACAGAGCTACCTCTTTAAGAGGTATACGGTAAACTGCTCTGTCGCAACTTCCGAGGTAGTGCACGTCGCGATAAAAGAACATCAACAAAGGTGAGTGTTATCATATTTTTTGCATTTTTGCAAGCAGTGTATCGAATATCAAAAATCGGGGAATGGTAGGCGATGTAGATATGATGTAACTTTACAGAGAACTTTAAGTTTGCTAATTCATTCTTAATTTGTGGTCGTGGTGATGTTTACCAACAAGCTGATTTTGCAGTAAATTTAGCCATTTCGTCATGAAAGCACTTTCATTGTCAAATATTTACATTTTAACAAATATTAAGAAGCAAACCGAGTAGGCGTGATATAGCTGTAAAATATACAATGTATTTGGAAATAAAATATGTACCGAAAATTGTTCGGGAATAAAATTATTCACTTTTTATTGTGAGAGATAGCTCTGTCGTGAAGGAGATAGTCATGTCGCTAAGGACATAGCTCTGTGTTGCATTAACAGTTTTGAGCAGTGTTGAATATATCCGGATAATAGTTATATCCACTAACGAGATACGATTCAATGATCTCATTTTTCTATTTATACACCATTTGTATAATACATATTGCTTATATTTTCTTATATTTATTTTGCTTGTTTTGTATTTAGTGCCGTTTTAACAAGTACTTCTGGATTCAGCACCAGTACTAACTTGTGCTCAGCAACAATCAAGCCCTCATACAGACACATTGTAAAATAGTCAGGGGGTTCAGACTCAAAGCCCATGATCAATAGATCTGATTTTTCACTATTGATCTAAGCGAGCGGGCTATATTTTCTTAATAAAAAAGATACATTCAGTTAGAGAATAGTTAGTGCGTAAAATTATCTAGTGAAAAGCAAGGGTTGCCTGTAACTTTAGTGGAAGTGACTCTGATACTTGTTTACACTACCTATTACACTATATTACATTCAGATATGATTTTACAAGGCTACGTACCGGTAAATAAAATATACTTTGACAAAGTACAAATATCTGCGACTTCACCAATGTACGAGCGCGTTCAAATGCTCTTATGAATATAAGATCTGAAAGTTTTAAACAGTCATGCTGTTTAACCAGCTAAATCAAATTTACAGGACAGTTTTACGTGGAGGCTAATCATAATGCATTTAGTGTTTTAATAATGTACGCATTTAAGGAGCAACCTCAATTAAACATATAATACTGACATAATTACTGCAGTGATCGAATTCTAAATTTAAGAACTTTCTTTATAATTGAAATTCTAGTATTCTCGACTATTTTCATTTCTATCAATTTATCTTTTATCTGAACCAATCAGACGCATCTGTCGAAAGGGTAGTGACTTCAGATTTTGAGTAAAATTATCTTTCTTTAGAATTTGAATTTTGTTAATTATGACGTAAGAGCATTAGCATCTTTAAGTTGCGAAATTATGCAGAAAAAAAACATGCCCAGCCGGTAATCGCATTTCCTTATTCATGTACTGTGAAATCATTTAAATTCGCTAAAGAGATAATCTGCAAAAACATGGTTTTGGATATGTTTGGGAAAATCAATCAGTTGATTCAGAAAAACACTTTTTATTAACATTTATAAATAGATTAAAAGATATTTACCTACAAGAATGGCATGTATCAGTTAGTTCAAATTAAAAATTGTCGTTTTATATGATGTTCAAAGAAGATGTCTCATATGAAAAGTATTTAGATATATTAGACATAAAAAAATTTAGGTTTATGTAAACCAATTTTAAAATAGGTTCTCAC
>NW_026459021.1:0-63282 GCF_021730395.1 Mercenaria mercenaria
AATCCCCTCCAACAAAAACCCTAAACACCTCCAAATCAGAACCATAAAACCCCTCCAAAACAGAACTCCTGAAACCACTTTTAACTGAAACCCCTGAAACACCTTCAAACTAGAACCCTGAAACCCTCCAACCCAGAACTGAAACCCCTGGAAACTGGAATCCCTTAAACCCCTCTAAACCAGAACCCATTCAAGGAAACACCTCCAAACCAATATCCCTGAAACACAGGGTTACACCTCAAAACCAGAACCCCTGACACCCCTCCAAACTGGAATCTCTAACACCCCTCCAAAATGGAACCCCTGAAACATCTCCAAACCAGAACCTCTTAAACACCTCCAAACTAGAACCCCTGGCACCCTCCAATTCAACAATTTATTGACCAAAAAAACTAGTTTTTTGGGTGGGTATTTTTATTTGTTTCCTTTATTTTTATTTTTCTGGAACATTTCATCAATGTCTTGGGTGAGCATGTCATTTTCAGGACAATCCGGGACGTATCATATATATAATGACTGTGCTCACAATTAACAAGAGGGCCATGATGGCCCTATATCGCTCACCTGAGTTAAGTTGCTTGCTTGAACAAATTTCTTTGCTAAAGCTTCAAAAACAAAGTAGGTCAGTAGGTCATATTCATGGTCACTGAAAGTCAGTTTTAAGATTAGTGTGCAAAACTGTACAGGTCATCCAAATTTCAAGGCTATATCTTAAAAAACAAGAAAGTAGGTCGGTAGGTCATATTCATGGTCACTGAAAGTCAGTTTTAAGATCGGTGTGCAAAACTGTACATGTCATCCAAAATAGGTCAGTAGGTCAAGGTCGTTATCACTTTGGGTCATCAGGTAAATATAATAAAACAGTCTAGGAAATATGATCTGATAAGTTTTGAAGTATTTTTTCCTATATAACTCATATCAGGGGCATAATTTGAACAATCTTGTTAGAGATCAACTAGGCAATGATACATACAAAATATCAAAGTCATAGGCCTTGAACTTTCTGACAAGAAGATTTTTAAAGTTTTTTCCTATATAAGTCTATGTAAAACTTGGGACCCCCAGGGCAGGGCCTCTTTCACTCCAGGGGCATAATTTGAACCATTTTGGTAAAAGACCACTAGGCAATGCAACATACCAAATATCAAAAGCATAGGCCTTGCAGTTTCAGGCAAGAAGACTTTTTAAAGTTTTTTCCTATATATGTCTATGTAAAACTAGGGAAACCCGTGGCAGGGCCTCTTTTCACCCCAGGGGAATAATTTGAACAATCTTGGTAGAGGACCACAAGGCAATGCTACATACCAAATACCAAAAGCCTAGGTCTTGTGGTTTCTGACAAGAAGATTTTTAAAGTTTTTTTCTTATACAAGTCTATATAAACCATGTGACCCCCCTGGGCGGGGCCAAATTTCATCCTAGTGGGATCATTTGAATAATCTTGGTAGAGGCCCACTATATGATGCTACATACCAAATATCAAAGCCCTAGGCCCTTTTGTTTTTGACAAGAAGATTTTCAAAGTTTTTCCCTATATAAATAGGTCTATAGAAACAATGTGACCCCACAGGGTCGGCCATATTATATCCAAGGGGATAATTTGAAAATCTTTGTAGAGGCCCATTAGATGATGCTACATACTAAATATCAAAACAGTAGGCCTTATGGCTTTGGACAAGAAGATTATATAAACCATGTGACTGCCGGGGCGAGGCCATATTTGATCCTAGGGGGATAATTTGAACAATCTTGGTAGAGGCCCACTAGATAATGCTACATACCAAATATCAAAGCCCTAGGCCTTGTGGTTTTGGACAAGAAGATTTTTAAAGTTTTTCCTTTTGGCTGCCATGGCAACCAGAGTTCTGTATGGAATTCAATTCTTTGAAAAAACTTTAAAGAAGACCATCCAAGGATCATCCCTGTGAAGTTTCATCAAAATTGGCTTAGTGGTTTAGGAGGAGATGTTGTTCAAAGGAAAGTGTGGACGGATGGACGCCGGACGGTGAGCAATCACAATAGCTCACTCTGAGCCTTTGGCAGGAACATTCCTGTGACCTAAATATGGTAAAAACACCTAGCCTGCGTTCTAGCTGTCGAGTTACCGGACGGCTAGCAAATCCTCAGGGGATTTTCTAGCCGTCCGGTAATTGATTTCTTAATGAATAAGCAATGATTTTTTTATAGTTTTAACTGTATCAATACTTATCAATACTTATCTGTAAACAAAATACTGTGAATACATAACAAAGTATATTTTTCAATGTCGCGAATAGATCTATGTTATTTTGTAAAAGGTGATGTTTTTCTAACAGCCTAAGCTTTAATTCTTAAAACACAAATCAAAGAGCTATAAAAATAAATATGTATTTTATACTTCTTTGCACAAATTTATAAATAATTTTTTTGATGAATGGAAAGCTTATAAAACAAGCAATTCATTAATTAATTTTGACTATTATTTCGAAATAAAATGGATTACGTAAATATGAACGCTTAACTACTGTTTTTCTAAAAGTTTTGAACATCACAAGGCCGCTTTTGAAATTAAATGTCATTTAAAACAATTATTTATTTAAAAAAATATTTGAATACTAAAATATGAAAATTGTAAGTATTTCAGAACTGTTTTAATTTTGAAAATCCAGTGAAAAAGTTGTTAAAATTTAAAAATTCCGATCCTGTAAAAACATTGTTTTGCCCGCCACCAGATGAAAACAGATTTTACAGGGACTGAATTTAACTTCTTTTCCCACTCGCAATTTTTTGCGGTGCCATTTTTTTCCCACTAGCAAACCGGTGGGTTCCACTAGCAATTATGTAACGGCTGTTTACGTGTTATATTTATTAAGTTATTTTCTTGTTTTGTTTCATATAAAAGTTTTATGTTCAGCTCCGTTTCCCACTTTTTCATGGTTCGATCAGGCCGGGACTTTCTGGTTTCGGAAGAAGGAGTCAATGTACTCGATGATTCTTTGGAGTTTTGGCTAGACTCAGAAGTTTTAGGTCATTTCAGGTCACTGCCCGTGGTGTCGCTAGCATTTTCGGTCTCCGCGAACCTTTTCGCCTGAAGAAACTTGTTATTTTCTCTCCATTTTCGCAGAATCACAAACTAAAACAAAAACAAATATCGTCTAGATGCTTACTTAGATATCCGATAATTATATTTGTGTAAAGCTACAAGCTTCACTGTCTACCGACGAGACCATAATAGAGGTAGAGGTGGCGGGGTTTCCATCCTGGTCGACAGAAAGTACCAAAGTATGAAACCAGAGGAACTTTCAATTGAAGTCGACTGAGAGATGTTATGGGTCCAACTTGCTGTCAAGGGAGCTAGCCATCTCTATGTTGGTGCTTTTTACCGTCCACCCAACATGGACCAATCGGAGTATCTGTCACAACTAAACACATGTCTATCCAGGATCCCAGCAGGACCACACATCTGGCTCAGAGGGGACTTCAACCTTGGTGATATCGACTGGGAAAACAACAGCGTTAATCCATCAGCATCTAATCCTGTCCTTTGTAATCAACTACTTGAAATCACTGAAAACCATTATCTTGAACAAGAAGTAACAGAACCAACAAGAGTTACCGAACACTCGCCTAACATCCTTGATTAATTCTTCACCAACAACAGCTCACTTATCAATACAACTAAAATCATTCCAGGAATTTCGGATCATGAGGCAGTCTATGTGGAAGCCAGTCTACGACCCCACAAGACACCCCTACTCAAGAGAAAAGTCTTCACATACAACAAGGCTAACAAAGTGGGTCTCAGAGAGGAGCTATGCGAGCTACATGAAGACTTGTCCAATATTCCTAATGCTTCAGTTGATGTGCTATGGACAAAATTCAAGAAGAAATTAACATCCTTGATGAACAAGTACATTCCGACAAAGATCCTCAAGGAGGGGTTCAAGCGAAAGCCATGGATCGACCGTAAGGTGAGGGCTTCCATGAGGAGAAAGGCAAACACCAGAATGAAGAAAACTGAGACATGGCCAACATAATGAACTGACAATACAAGTCAGTTTTTATAGATGAAACCGGCGGCGAGATCCCCTGTCCTACAGGTACACCTTACCCGGACATGGACTAGATCGAGATCCAAGAGGAAGGCATCTTGAAGCTCCTCAAGAATATGAACCCCAAGAAAGCTTCAGGTCCTGACGACATATCAGCTAAGATATTGAAGGACTGTGCTGAAGACTTGGCCCAGATCTTGACTCTGATCTTTCAACGCTCCATCAGCGAAGGAAATGTACCACGGGACTGGCAACATGCCAATGTCACAGAGCTATATACAAGAAGGGTGCTAGGCAAGATCCTGCAAATTACCGTCCTGTGTCCTTAACAAGCCTATGTTGCAAGCTGCTTGAGCATATCATTGTCAGCCAGACACTCAAGCACCTAGACAAGCACGCCATCCTACACGACTGTCAGCACGGGTTCAGAGCAAGGAGTTGCGAAACGAGTTTGCCGAGTCAGTCGACAATAGGATTCAAACAGACTTGATCATATTCGACTTTAGCAAGGCGTTTGATTGCGCGCCACACCAGCGTCTCCTAAGGAAAGTGCAACATTATGGAATCAGAGGTAACACCTTAGAGTGGATCTCGTTATTTTTACATGGTAGAACACAGAGAGTCTTGGTACATGGTCAGTGTTCAGAAGAGGTCCCAGTTGTTAGCGGAGTCCCTCAGGGTTCGTTATTAGGTCCTCTCCTGTTCCTAATCTTCATCAATGACCTACTACTATTAAGTGTACGACTCTTTGTGGAAGACTGCATTCTCTACAGCCAGATCCGATCCGACCTTGGTCGCCAACTTCTTCAAGCAGATCTGGATGCACTAGCCAAGTGGGAAACTACATGGGGCATGGACTTTCACCCGCAAGAGTGCAGTGTTCTTTGTGTAACAAGGGCAAGAACCAAGATCATTCCAACCAACTACATACTGAAAGGCATCCAACTATCCGGTGAGAAAACATCTAAGTACCTTGGTGTGGACCTTAATTCTGAACTTTCATGGAAACCACATATCAACCGAGTGACCAAGAAAGCAAACAACATGCTTGGCTTTCTGTGGCTCCACCTACGGAACACCTCTAGAGAAACCAAGACCAGCGCTTATATCTCCCTGGTACGTTCAAACCTAGAGTATTGCTGCACTATATGGAGTCCACATGCAGGATCACATAAACTTCAAGTGGAAATATTACAATGGCGCACAGCATGCTTTACCACCAACAGGTACCATATAACACCAGCAGTGTCACCAGCATGTTTGAAGAGCTACAATGGAAAACACTCGAACCACGCCATCAGAAACACCAACTGACAATGCTCTAGTAAACCACCTCGTTGATATAGATGCTAACAAATATCTGAAGCCGAGAAAGGTCATGCCACGACACAAGCATGGTACTGGTTTCTTGCCACACTCTGCATCTACAGACACTCCCAAATTTAGCTTTTTCCCATGTACTATACCGCTATGGAACGATCTACCAGCAGCTGTTGCTGAGGCCCCCTCTTTGGCATCTTTTAAGAGTGGGCTCTCCCACCTGACCTTCTAAGGGGACACCCTTCCCAGTTACGAATTAAGCGTTCATATGACAGACTTGTGCTGTCAGCAGGGCCTTGTGCCCTGGTACCGCCACGGAAGCCGAATTGGTCTTGTCCTAATGGACCTGAGAAGTAACTGGGTATTATTCTTCGCAGTTCTAACTTTCGTCTATCTGCACCCAATCTTGACCGGGACTTAAATCTTCTAGCTGTTTACTATTTGCAGTTTTCTCACTTTCTCTTTTCTTGTGCACCATCAAAGAAATGTCAAGTCTGATAGTTTGGCGTAATGATGTAGATGTAGATGAAGCGAACACTGCTACAGGGGTCGGTTAAACACTGTCAGGTTGTTTATTTGAGAAAAATGACCAACTTACACTGAAAATGCCGAAAATGTCGCAAGGGCAGCGCCATTTTGATTGACTAGTTATTATATGTTGTAAAAATGATTCAAAATATCAATTTAGGATTCTAAATTATAGAAATTTTCCACAAAATTAATTCGGTTTGAAGTTTGATAAGTTTTACTTTTCATATCAAAATCTTAAATTCTACTGGTTTATATGATTTGATTATTTGACTATTTCAAGGACTTACTAGTAGTCCCCTTTATAGGCGGTGTGGAGATAAACAAGCCCTCAATATTTTAATCCTGGTTGGTGGTTTTGTGTTTATACAATTTACAGGCATTTCCCCTGTTACAGTGGCAAATATTTTTGGCTTTTTAAATTAGCGTCTTTGAAAGGAAACTTTGGATCATAATGACATTAACTAAATTGAGTTTCATCATCATCATCTTTGATAATGGCAAGCAGTCCTTTTGGACTATAATGGCCATGCGTGGGGGTTAGTAAAGTGAAAGATTATCAAATGTGAAGATGTACAAAATATACAGATAAACATAATCTTTTGCTTCTAGGCATGATTAAAACAGGTAATTAATGACTGGTTATGTTTACATGGTGATAACCATGTGTATCCTTTTATTCTTCAGAGCGATGGATCTGTACCAGAAAGTGCCACAGACAGTAAAGGACCCTTCAGACCCACATAAACAGGTTCATTGTTTCAGATATACCAAACACCACAATAAAAGCGAGTTTGATATAACAGGGATATAATTATACCCCCACAAACGAAGTTTGGGGGTATATAGGAGTGAGGTTATCGGTCAGTCGGTCCGTTGGTTTTCATGGTTTTTGGACAATAACTCGAGAAAGGCTTGACAGATTTAACTAATATTTGGTACACAGGTGTAACATCATAAAATACAGGTCATTTTCGACTTTGAGGTCAGTAGGTCAAGGGTCAAGGTCACAATGAACTGGAACAGTTAATCAGTTTCCAGGTGATAACTTGAGAACACTTGGGCCTAGGATCACAAAACTTAATAGGGATTTTGATCATGACCAGCAGATGACCCCTACCAGTTTTGAGGTAAGAAGGTCAAAGGTCAAGATCATAACCAGCAGATAACACCTATTTATTTTGAGGTTAGTAGGTCAAAGGTCAAGGTCACAGTGACCCTGGAACAGTTAAACTATTTCCAGATGATAACTTGAGAACGCTTGGGCCTAGGATCACAAAACTTAATGGGGATTTCGATCATCAGTCAGGGGTGTAACTGTTTTAAGTTATGTAACCTATTTCAGTTACTTTTTCAAGTATTTTATAACCTGTATTAGTTATAAAATACAGTTAACCCAGGTAAGTTATTCAAAAAAGGCTTTTTTTGCTGTTCTCACAAAGTGACCTTTAAAGGGTAATTAGTAGCATACTGTGGTTAATCAAATTCTCTTTTAGTCTGATCATGACCTGATGAGCATAATGGGATGTTAAGAGTTTTATAGCTTTAAAACCATTTGCGTAAGACTTTATCAGCCTTGTGTAAAAGAAATTACTGCATAGCTGGAAAGATAAAAGATCAAGGATTCAGGAAATGATTGCATTAGTCACATTCACAATAAGGAATTGACACAAGAGGGCTTTGTAATATTTGATGATAACTGAAACAAGTTATGAAAGTAAACGCAATAACTCAAATGGGTTATAAAAAGTGATAACTTGAAACAGTTACACCCCTGACTGATCATGAGCAGCAGATGACCCCTACTGATATTTAGGTAAGTAGGTCAAAGGAATGTCATGAGGTCCCTGTGACCGGGAACAGTTTAACCATTTCCGGACAATAACTTGAGAACGCTTGGGCCTAGAATCATGAAAGTTGATAGGAAGTTTGATCATAACCAGCTGATAACACCTATTTATTTTGAGGTTAGTAGGTCAAAGGTCAAGGTCACAGTGACCCAGAACAGTTAAACTGTTTCCAGATGATAACTTGAGAACGCTTGGGCCTAGGATCTCAAAACTTAATAGGGATTTTGATCATGACCAGCAGATGACCCCTACTGATTTTGAGGTTTGACTTTACATTGGCTTACTTCTGTGACAACGCTGTATTGTGGGGGTATAATTCGTCACTCCTTTGACAGCTCTAGTTTAGGATAGGACTGATACAATTTTTACTTTGACTCACTGCTATCGTAACTACCAGAGCTCAATGGTCCCAGTCTGGAATTAAAGGCTACTTCATACCTGTAAACATTTAAATCTGTCATAACTTCCGTAAATTAAGTTTGTAATTCATCTGTATTACCACTGAGTTTTTGTGTAACATTTTGTTGTAGAATATGCTATATTCATGCCAAGGTTCATTATGCCCCGATGAAAGCGGAAGGATATTGTTTTGGTGATGTCCGTTCTGCTGTTCGTCCTTGCATACATGCTTGCATTGTCAAGGTATTAAAGCTAGAATCTCCAAACCTCATACAGTTATTAATTAGCACACGACCTTTGCTCACACATAGTAACCCAGTAAAAACAGAATTACTGCCTTTGATTTATTTGAAAAAAAAAATGAAAATGCTTATAATTCAAAAAGTATTTTAGCTATAATTATTAAACCACACATAATTAAAAGTTAGCATCACGTCTTGACCTAGTAAGAGCAGCGTTATTTAGCTTAACTATACGAAGCATGGAGAGCTATCCTGCTTCACCCAGCGTCGGCGTCCTTCTGCATCCGCACTTTGGTTAAAGTTTTGATGCACTTTCCCTTTATCTTTGTTATTACTTGATGGATTTGCTTCAAACTTAAAATAGTTGTTCCTCATAATCACCCACATCATACAGCACAATACAGCACATACAGCTTACTGGCACCAATATTTAATGAATTATCCCCCTTTCTGCTTAAAATTTCAGGTTAAAGTTTTGATGCACTTTCACTTTATCTCTGTTATTACCAAATGGATTTGATTCAAACTTAGAATAGTTGTACTATATTATCACCCACAATCCCACATCATATGATACAAGGGCCTTAACTCTTGCACCAATATTTAATAAATGAGCCGCGCCATGAGAAAATCAACATAGTGGGTTTGCGACCAGCATGGATCCAGACCAGCCTGCGCATCCGCGCAGTCTGGTCAGGATCCATGCTGTTCGCAAACAGTTTCTCCAATTCCAATAGGCTTTAAAAGTGAACAGCATGGAGCCTGACCAGACTGCGCGGATGCGCAGGCTGGTCTGGATCCATGCTGGTCGCAAACTCACTATGTTGGTTTTCTCATGGCACGGCTCAGATTATTCCTCCTTTTTACTTGAATTTCAGGTTAATTGTGGTACACTTTCACTATATCTTTGTCATTACTTAATGAATTAGATTAAAAATTAAATTAGTTTTTCCAAATCCTCATCCTCATCATATGGCACAAGGTCAGTCACTGGCACAGACATTTTATGAGTTATATCCCCTTTTTACTTAGAATTTCATTTTAATTTTGATGCTTTTTTATGCTCCCCAAAGGGCGAGCATATATTTGTCGCTTTGTCCGTCCTTCCATCCGTCTGTCAGCAGTCCATCCATCACACTTTTTCCAGAGTATAACTTGAAAATTATTAATGGCATTTGATTGAAACTTCACATAATCATAGAGGCCATTGAGACAAAGTGCAGTGTCAAAGAATCATAACTCTACCTTACCTAGTTTTTGAATTATCTCCCTTTATTATACAAAATAATGCTTGTCCGGAGCATTACTTGAAAAGTATTATTGGCATTTCATTGAAACTTTACAAAATGATAGAGGCCATTGACGGGAAGTGCATTGTCAAAGAACCATAACTCTGCTTTATCTAGTGTTTTAGTTATCTCCCTTTATTATACAAAATAAGGCTTGTCCAGAGCATTACTTGAAAAGTATTATTGGCATTTCATAGAAACTTCACAAAATGATAGAGGCCATTGACGGGAAGTGCAGTGTCAAAGAACCATAACTCTACCATACCTAGTTTTTAGCTTGACTATACAAGGTATGGAGAGCTGTCCTACTCGACCCAGCGTCGGCGTCCTTCCGCGTCTGCAACCAAAGTTTTGATGCACTTTCTCTTTATCTCTGTAATTACTTGATGGATTTGTTTCAAACTTAAAATAGTTATTCCTCAGTGCACAAGGGCCATAACTCTTGCACCAATATTTAATGAATTATTCCCCCTTTTGACTTAGAATTTCAGGTTAAAGTTTTCGTGCACTTTCACTCTATCTCAGTTATTACTAAATGGATTTGATTCAAATTTAACATAGTTGTTTCACAACATCACCCACATCATATGACACAAGGTCCATAACTCTGGAATCAATTTTCCATGAATTATGCCCCCTTTTTACTTAGAATTTCAGGTTAAAGTTTTGGTGCATTTTCACTCTATCTCTGTTATTGGTGCAGTTTTACTCTATCACAGTTATTACTAAATGGATTTGATTCAATCGTAAAATAGTTGTTCCACCTTATCACCCACATCATATGACACAAGGTCCATAACTCTGGCACCAATTTTTCATGAATAATGCCCCCTTTTTACTTAGAATTTAAGGTGAATTTGGAAGCATTTTCACTATATCTCTGTTATTACAGATTGGATTTGATTCAAACTTAAAATAGTTGTTTGGCATCATCATTCACATCATATAACACAAGGACCATAACTCTTAGCACCAGTATTTCATGAATTATATCCCCTTTTTACTTAGAATTTCAGGTTAAAGTTTTGGTGCACTTTCACTCTATCTCGGTTATTACTAAATGGATTTGATTCAAACTTAAAGTAGTTGTTACACATCATCACCCACATCATATGACACAAGGTCCATAACTCTGGAATCAATTTTCCATGAATTATGCCCCCTTTTTACTTAGAATTTCAGGTTAAAGTTTTGATGCATTTTCACTCTATCTCTGTTATTACAGATTGGATTTGATTCAAACTTAAAATAGTTGTTTGGCATCATCATTCACATCATATAACACAAGGACCATAACTCTTAGCACCAGTATTTCATGAATTATATCCCCTTTTTACTTAGAATTTCAGGTTAAAGTTTTGGTGCACTTTCACTCTATCTCGGTTATTACTAAACGGATTTGATTCAAACTTAAAGTAGTTGTTACACATCATCACCCACATCATAT
The DNA here is from genome assembly GCF_021730395.1 of Mercenaria mercenaria. Classification (NCBI taxonomy): domain Eukaryota; kingdom Metazoa; phylum Mollusca; class Bivalvia; order Venerida; family Veneridae; genus Mercenaria; species Mercenaria mercenaria. Next base: position 11,107 of record NW_026459021.1, read on the forward strand.
GACACATGGTGCATCACTCTTGCACCAATATTTCATGAATGATGTCCCCTTTTTGCTTAGAATTATACTTATTTAATGTTTTGATAACTTTATCTTTATCTCTCTTATTACTCAATTCTTTTGACACAAACATAAGCTATTATCCAATACCTTCATCCACATTGGAGTCATTAACACTCCAATGACTGCTCCAGCTTCCTCAGGTGTGCCCATTTTCACTATCCAGCATCGAAATAGTCGAGCACGCCGTCTCCTGTGACAGCTCTTGTTGAATTATCTCCCTTTATTCAATTTTCTTTTTTTTAGCTCACCAGTTTTTCTGATCGCTCGATGTCCGGCGTCTGTCGATTGTCGTCCGTCAACATTTAGCTTTTGTATGCGATAGAAGCTGTATTTTTCAATTGATCTTCATGAATTTTGGTCAGAATGATTACCTTGATGAAATGTAGGCCGAGTTTGAAAATGGGTCATCTGGGGTCAAAAACTAGGTCACTAGGTCAAATCAAGGAAAAACCTTGTGTATGCGATAGAAGCCGTATTTTTCAATTGATCTTCATGAATTTTGGTCAGAATGATAACCTTGATGAAATCTAGGCCGAGTTCGAAAATGGGTCATCTGGGTTCAAAAAGTAGGTCACTAGGTCAAATCAAGGAAAAACCTTGTGTATGCAATAGAGGCTGTATTTTTCAATTGATCTTCATGAATTTTGGTCAGAATGATTAACTTGATGAAATCTAGGTCGAGTTCAAAAATGGGTCATCTGGGGTCAAAAACTAGGTCACTAGGTCAAATCAAAGAAAAACCTCGTTTATGCGATAGAGACTGTATTTTTCAATTGATCTTCATGAAATTTGGTCGGAATGCTTGCCTTGATGAAATCTAGGTCGATTTTGAATATGGGTCATCTATGATCAAAAACTAGGTCACTAGGTCAAATTATAGAAAAATCTTGTGTATACAATAGAGACTGTATTTTTCAATTGATATTCATCAAATTTAGTCAGAAGGATTGCCTTAATGAAATTTAGGTCGAATTTTAATATGGGTCATCTGGGATCAAAAAGTAGGTCACTAGGTCAAATCAAAGAAAAACATTGTGTATGCAATAGAAGCTGTATTTTTCAATTGATCCTTATGAAATTTGGTCGAAATGATTGCTTTGATAAAATCTAAGTCATGTTCAAATATGGGCCATCTGGGGTAAAAAACTAGGTCACTAGGTAAAATCAAAGACAAACATTGTGTATGCGATAGATGCTGTATTTTTCAATTGATCTTCATTAAATTATGTCAGAATGATTGCCTTGATGAAATCTAGGTAGAGTTTGAATATGGGTCATCTAAGGTCAAAAACTAGGTCACTAGGTCAAATCAAAGAAAAACCTTGTGTATGCAATAGAGACTGTATTTTTCAATTGGTCTTCATGAAATTTGGTCAGAATGATTGCCTTGATGAAATCTAGGTCGATTTTGAATATGAGTCATCTGGGATCAAAAAGTAGGTCACTAGGTCAGATCAGAGAAAAACCTTGTGTATGCGATAGAGACTGTATTTTTGAATTGATCTTCATGAAATTTGGTCAGAATGATTGCCTTGCAAAATCTAGGTCAAGTTTGAATATGGGTGATCTGGGGTCAAAAACTAGGTTACTAGGTCATATCTAAGAAATACTTATTTAAACTCAAGAGACCACATTTTTGGTCCAATCTTAATGAAAATTGGCCAGAATATTTGTTTCCATGAAATCACTAGGTCAAACATGTTTACAGTATTATGTGTGTTTCTCTGGTGGGCGGCCTAGGGCCATCTTGGCCCTCTTGTTTATTATCTCCATTTCTTTTTGGTTTCTAATACATTATTCCCAATATTGGGACAAGCACATGCATTGGGGAGCATCATTTGGTTTTACTGATTCCTTGTATATCTCTGTTGTTGCTGAATGGATTTAATCAAACTTAAAATGGTTGTTCCACATCATCACTCACATCATACAACACAAGTTTGATAATGCCGGCACCAGTAAGTTCTGAGTTATGCCCTCTTTTTATACAAATAGAATTTCCGGTTCAATTTGCAATGCACTTTTGATGTATCTCCAGTGTTACTACCGCGTAAATAGATTTGATTCAAACTTAAAATAGCTGTTCCGAGTTATTAGCCGCATGATATGACACATGGTGCATTACTTTTGCAGAAGTTTTCCATGAATTATGTTCCTTTTGTACTGATATAATGTTTTGAGACTTAAGCTATTGTCCAATTTCTTCATCCACATTAATTTTGAGTCATTAAACATGCCAGTGACAGCTCCAGCTTCCTCAGATGTGCCCAATTTCACTATCCAGCACTGAAATAGTCAAGCACACTGTCTCCTATGGCAGCTCTTGTTTTCCTTTATTTGGTAAAAAAAATTCAATGTGCTTATAATTCAAGAAAATTTCAGCTGGAATCACCACACCTCACATATTTATTGATTAGCACATGACCGTTGCTCACATATTGTATTATCCTTCTTGGCAGTGTTAGTAAAAGCAGAGTTTTTCCCCTTGATTTTGGTTAAAAAAAAAGGATGAAAATGTTTATAGTTCAAAAGGTATTTTAACTAGAATTACCAAACCTCACATTATGATTAATGAGCAAACGACCCTTAATGACCCTTGCTCACATATTGTATTATCTCCATTGACCCAGTAAAAACAGTTTTTCCCCTTTATTGAGTAAAAAAGTGATTGTTTTGATCAAATATTGAAATATTCATAACTTCCTCATTTTTAAGCCAACTCTAATAATTTGTAAAATGATTTAAGACATCCAAGTAGATAGAGATTAGAACAATGTTCCCTTTCCCTTCAAAGGGTAACATTTAGTTGTTTGAGTAGATTGTACATTAAGATTTAAGGAAATCTCAAGACATCTGTATTTACCTTAATTTTTCAACAGAAGACACAGAAACGAGAGGCAGTGACCAACTTCCTCACAGAATGTCTGCCAAGCAAGCGAATATCTGCTGGAGCGATTGACATGCTGAAAGGCAAATGTATCATACTTGATTCAACAAGGAAGAAATGGAAACCTACCTCAAAGGCAAGATGTAGAAACAGCCTGTCAGCACGGGATAGAAGAAAACTTAAAGTGTTTGACATAAAGAAAGATGGGCATAAGTAAGAAAATAACCAGTTTATTTACATCCTTGTTGATGCTACTTATATTTTGATATTTGGTTTTGTTTTAACAGTTCATAACTTAAATGTTAGAGGATGAGCAGCAATGGGAATCGAGTAGTCTTATATGTGCCGTGTTGCAATATTTCTCCCTTACACATTATGAGTCCGATATTCTAGGGAGGATCAATTACATGTATTCAATATACAAACAAGTCTATAGGAGAGATCGCCGTGACGTCACACATTAACATCTGTTTATCTGGTGGTGGGCAAAACAAATGTTTTAACATCGTTTGTGTATGGGATTGGAATTTTTAATTTTTAATAACTTTTTTGCTCATTTATGGTTTTTCAAAATTCAGAGTTTTTAAATACTTACATTTTTCATATTTTCAAATTCAAATAGATCTATCTTTTTTAAATGAATAACTGTTTTAAATGACATATAATTTTAATAGCAGGGTAGTGATGTTCAAAACTTTTAGAAAAACAATGTAAGTTAAGCATTCATAATTAATCAATTTTATTTCGATATAATAATTAAAAGTAACTAATAAATTGCTTGTTTTATAACCTTTCCATTGATCAAAAAATTATTGATATAATTTGTGTTTAAAGAAGGTTTAAGCCGTTAGAAAAACTTCACTGTTTACAAAAATCATGGGCATTCGGCTTTTGCCCACCCGACCTTATCAGTTCTAAAAATAGAAAACACAACAGATTTGTATGCAAACACGATCTCTCCTATTATCCTTATTAATTTATAGCTTTGATAAGAATGTTCTTATCTGAAGACAATATCACTAATTCATTGTTTTTCTAGATTTGAAGAGTACATTCCTTTACACAGACTCTGGCAAGATTATATGAGAGACATTCTTGACATACCTAGGTAAGATATGAGGGAGGGTCAGGACTTAGTGCCATGACACTGAAAAGAAAAAATAAAATTTCATACTCAAGTAGTTACACTTACAGGACTATATGGAAAAGTTTGAAAATCTCTCAAATTGCAAGCCCAGTTTCAAAATAATTTCACAGCAATCTGCCTTCGGCACCTCTCTACCAATGTCCTTCAAGCCATGTTGATGTGAAAAAAGCCTGGCTGCCTTAGGGCAGGGCTAGTTTTTTCTGTATGACTGTATCAAAAACTTGTTTTTTTTTTTTTTTTAGTTTGAAATATTACAACTACATCAAAAAGTTGTATTCTCAACTCCTCATACTGTTCCATCTAATAGAAATGAAACTTTGTTTGAGGTTTACATACACATATCAGAATCTTGGCAAAAGTGTTGTCATTTCTTGAAAATATCTGTGATGATCCAATGGAGATATATCTAGGTTTCAGCTTGACTATTTGAAAATATTGAAAGCTGTTCTGCACACCTGGCCCCGTGTTCACAAAGCATTTTTCGGTCTCAACTGAGTTTGAGCTTGAAATTGTAATATCAATTTTACTAAAACTTCAAGACTTAATTCCAACTGAAACTGACCATCAATACTGAAAGTTCATTTGAAAATAGCTATTAACTTAGAATTTAGTTTTAAACATGCTATTTAGATATAAATGACAAATAAAGTTTCATTATCAAACTGAGCTGAGACTGAAAATGTTTTGTGAACACAGGGCCTGAGCATCAGTGTCACATCTTGTTTAAATTTTTGCATGCAAGTTCAAATCTCAGTGAGTAATGGTTACCATGTATTGTATTGAAACTTCACACAGTGATTCCCACTCATCAAACCTACAGATATAACAAGGTTAGATAACTCTTTGTTGAATTTAATACAAATTATGGCTCTTATTTTTAAGTTAGAAAATTCAGTTAAAGTTTTGTGTACAACTAAATACCAAGCTGTATCTCAGTAACAACCACATGTTCACAAAGTGCTTTCCAGCCATCAGCCCTATGGAAATAAACAGAGTAAATAACCTTGGTTGCATTTAATAAATTATTTTTGTTTTTTGACTGAGAAAATTCACACCCGTTAACCGGTTCCGAGCAGAACAGTTCGTGGCGGACAAAACAGTTCACCGATATTTTTGCCGGTACCTGCATTAGGGTAAGTATTCTCTATCCAAGAATCGACTGGTGTAAAATATGTTAAAGATTTTTATTTCTGTAAAAAGTAGCATGAACGAAAAACATGCCATGTGCTTCCCGTTTAAAAGTAACCTATATTTATTAAGTTATTGTGAGTTAAAAGTGTGATTTTGTTGAAAAAATGTGGAAATGAAAGCTTAACGCGGTATATTTAATTCACTTTTCAACTAAGAGCTATTGTATTAACGTCAGCCTGTAAAATAATATTTGCTCTGAATATTGTCCAACTTTTAAGCGACAAAACGCAGTATTCAACGAGCTATAGACATTCAAACATGGCATGGTCGAAAAAAAGTGTGGCGGCATTGCACACCTCAAAATTATTTGTGTGGCGAGCAAGAGCAGTCCCATGTCTTTTTTTACTTTACTCTAATAATAAATGGTCTAAATAGTGATATCAAGCTCGTAACTCTTAAAACTTAATGTTTTTAATTAGACAGCAGCAATTTACACTAACTTTTATTAACAAACAGGTGTAAGTCAAAGCATAAATAATCACACAATCGCCTAACAATGTAATATATCAGCAACACGTCTTCCTACATTTTTGAATTAAGAAATAATTTAAAGCAAAATAGTGCTTTAACACTATTTATGCACGATGGGCGGCTATACGTCGGGCGTAATAATTGCATGAGGGCGCAGCCCGAGTGAAATTATTTGTACGACATATTACCACCCTAGTGTATAAATAGTATTCTAACACGATCCGATTCATTTTCCTATTAAACAAAGAAGGCAGAAAACAGTGAATTATTATACAACAAATCACTGTTCTGACATCACAATTATTACGTCATGGCGTCAAACGGCATAGTGGCGCGCTGGAAAAGAAACCGATTGAAAACGGGCAAATATTTAATGCATGTCATCAAGGATGTACTTAAAAATCCTTTGTAACGTGTTAGAATCGAAATAATATATCTCATTTAGTGATTTGCTCTTGAATAAATCATTGTTTGTCGTTCAGATGCGTATTATTATATCACTCGGGCTGCGCCCTCGTGATATAATTCCTTCACATCTGAACTCCAAACAATGATTTATTCAACGACAAATCACTGGATGAGATATATTATTTCTTAATTAAAACACTCTTTTGCTATAAATTATTTCGATTCTAATATGCCCTTAATCTAAAACAGTAGATAAAATATAGAAGTGCTCTTTCTTGGTCGAAACAAAAACTTTGACGTCACCGCACATTAACGTGATGTCATTCTAGCGTAAGAGTGTTTTAACAGAGACAAGCATATTAGAATTATGGTAACAGTGTTCCAGTATGTGATGTGATGCCTTCCCATTTAGGAACGTTCCACTTAAGTTATTATATCATTTGTAATATTTCTTTCAGGATCACAATGCATATGTACCTGTGCTACTACTGCAATACAACAGCTGATGTTTATAGGCACTTAATTCAGCACCTCTATAATAGCCATAGGTTTGACACGTTAAAGTACAAACAACTTGAGCTTGACTGGCTGACAGAAAAGCCCGATTCAATAAGGAGTTTGAATTATGTCCAAAATATATGCACGTGTTGAAGAGATTGAAAGATTTAAGAAATGAAGTAAATGAAACGACTAGAGTAATTGGTGACAGAATAAAAGATTTGAGGGAGTCTGTTGTATCATTAAATTTATGGCATTGAAACATCTAATAAGCTGGGAAATATCGAAGGTAAACAGTGGACGAAATCATGATTTGCCCCAGTGATCATTCGCTTGAATGAAATTTCTTGGCTTTAACGTTCCTATAAACGTCAGCTGTTGTATTGCAGTAGTAGCACAGGTACATATGCATTGTGATCCTGAAAGAAATATTACAAATGGTATAATAACTTCAGTGGAACGTTCCTAAATGGGAAGGCATCAAATCAAACTACCGTACCGCTGTAACTATAATTAAAAAATGTAGGAAGAAGTGTTGATGATATATTACATTGTTAGGCGGTTGTGTGATTAATTATGCTTTGACTTACATCTATTTGTTAATACAAGCTAGTGTAAATTGCTGTTATCTAATTAAAAACGTTATTTTTTAAGAGTTACAAGCTTGATATCACTATTAAGAACATTTATTAAAGTAAAATAAAAAAAGACACAAGACTGCTCTTGTCCGCCACACAAATAAGTTTGAGCTGTGCAATGCCGCCACACTTTTTTTCCACCATGTCTTGTTTGAATGTCTATAACTCGTTGAATATTGTGTTTTGTCGCTTTAAAGTTGGACAATATTCAGAGCAAACATTATTTTAAAGGTTGACGTTAATACAATAGCCCTAAGTTGAAAAGTGAATTAAATGTACAGCGATAAACTTTCGTTTCCACAATTTTTCAACAAAATCACACTTTTAACTCGCCATAACTTATTAAATATAGGTTACTTTTAAACGGGAAGCACATGGCATGTTCTTCATTCATGCTACATTTTACAGAAATAAAAGTCTTTAACATATTTTGCACCAACCGATTCTTGGATGGGGAATACTTACCCCAATGCAGATGCCAGCAGAAATATCGGTGAACTGTTTTGTCCGCCACGAACTGTTTTGCTCGGAACCGGTTAACGGGTGTGAAATTGTGCAAATAACTATCAAGCTGTATGTCAGTAATGATTGAAACATCACAGAAGACATCCTTCTCATCAAACATACTTACATACCAAAGTTAGAGAACTCTTGGTTGAAATAAATTCAAAGTATGGCCGTTATCTGAGTAAGAAAATTTGGTGGAAGTTTTGCATGCAAGTTATTCCCATAATGAAGTTTCAATTTGTAATAAATAATTCAGTTACAGAAGTCTTGCCAAGTTATGGTCCTTCTTCAAATTAGATGTTGTCAGTTAAGTTAAGAACTCCTCTTCTAATTTTTAAATAATTGTACCCACCGACAACAAAGTTTTAAGGGGGTGTATACTGGTTTCAGGTTGTCTGTCTGTCCGTCTGTCTGTCTGTCTGTCTGTCTGTCCGTAGACACAATCTTGTGTGCACCATCTCTCCTCATCCCCTTGACACAATTTAATGAAACTTCACACAAGTGATCAGTAACAACAGTAGTTGTGCATGGGGCATGTTAGGTTCTTTCAGAAAAAAAACTTGCAGAGTTATGGGACTTTGTTTTTTGTTACTATACTGTATACATAGACACAATCTTGTGCACACCATCTCTCCTCATCCACATGACACAATTTAATGAAACTTCACACAAGTGATCAGTAACAACAGTAGTTGTGCATGGGGCATGTTAGGTTCTTTCAGAAATTTTTTTTACAGAGTTACGGGACTTTGTTTTTTGTTACTAAACTATATACATAGACACAATCTTGTGCGCACCATCTCTCTTCATCCCCATGACACAATTTAATGAAACTTCACACAAGTGATCAGTAACAACAGTAGTTGTGCATGGGGCATGTTAGGTTCTTTCAACGACAAAAATTGCAGAGCTATGGGACTTTGTTTCTTGTTAACATACTACGTACAGACAGTCTGCATATGCAGTCTTGTTCGTGCCTAATCTTCCGAACCCTTGCACACAATTTAATGAAACTTCACACAAGTGATCAGTACCAACCCTAGTTGTGCATGGTGCATGTTACGTTCTTTTAGATAAATATTCTGCATAGTTATGGGACTTTGTTTTTTGTTACTATACTGTATACATACAGTCTATATACATACAGTCCACATAATTATGCAATCTTGTGTGCGTCAAATTGCAGTGTACTGTGTCAGTGCATGCGGGGGGTACATTCATCACCTTTAGTGATAGCTCTAGTTTGTTTTGCATAAAACAATTTTGTTTGTATTTCGGGTTTTAGCAGAAAAAAATCTTTTTAAATCATTGAAGGCCAGACAGAAATTATGTCTTTGTGGAATAAACAACATTAAACGTTCATTAAGATTGCTTTCCATGAAATTAAGAGGATCTCATTTTTGATTTTACAGGTATGCATCAGAAGTTGCAGGTCAGAAGAAAGAGAACAATGAGCGACTTTTGAAGGCAGACTACCATGGCTGTATGATAGTTGTGGGTAAAACTCGATGTCCATCACTTCTAGGCCTGGCGGGAATTGTGTTGATGGAAACTAGAAATACATTTAAAGTCATCACAAAAGAAAACAAAATTAAATGTAAGGATAAGAGTTTATAATAGATTATAATATTCATTGTTCCCAAAACTATCCCAAAAGAAAACAAGATTAAATGTTTTGGTAAAGGTTTATAAAAACTAAGTCAAACAAGAGAATACAGCTGCCTGCTCCACAGACAAAAATGTCCTTTGGGCCCTCAGAATTTTTGGGGTCATTTAAAGTTTACATTTGTCCACCTGTCCCTCCATCCCTCCGAATTTATGTCATGCATATCTCAAAAAGTATTTGACCCAGAGTCACCAAACCTCACAGGATTGCAATTCAGCATGTAAAGTTGTGCGACTTTATTGCGATTTCACACAGCCAGACCAGAGTTATGGCCCTTTACTCAGTCAAAAATATGCATAAGAAGAGCATAAAAGTCTTTAGTCCCCTACTGGTTGAACACCGGAGGGGACTGTAGATTACTAAGATATGCCCTCCATCCATCTGTCCTTCTACATATCTGGATCCTACAATTTCTAAAAAAGTATTTAAGCTAGGTTCATGAAACTTGGTATGTGAATAGAGGGCAATATGTAGATTATGCACGTACATGACTTACGCTTGTAGGTCAAAGGTCAATGTCACTGTTGAAGGTCAAGTAAAAATTATTTCCGCTCGATAACTTTTATATGCATTGATGGATTATCTTTGTGGTACACACAAACTTTTCCCATGATGAGACAATGTATCATGCCCATGACACATGGTTGTTGGTCAAAGGTCAAGGTCATTAATGAAGGTCAAATAAAATTGTTTCTGCTCCATAACTTTTATGTGCATTGATGGATTATCTTAGTACTGCACACAAATGTTCCTCTTGATGAGACAATGTGTCACATGCATGATCTATGCTTGTAAGTCAAGGTCACTATTGAAATTTAAGTAGAAATAGTTTTTGTTTTTTGGCTCCTGAATGCCTTGAAGCATTTTTATTTGAAAGACGGCATATATTAAGGGAACGCCCCTGACGGGCGGGCGGAAGAAAGGGTGGATGGGCAGTGTCCACAAACTTTGTCTGGAGCATTTCTTGTTCATGCATGGAGGGATTTTGATGTAACTTGGCACAAATGTTCCCTAGGTCCAAGGTAACAGAGGCCAAAGGTCAGATTCAAGGAGCATTTCTTTTTGATGCATGGAGGGATTTTGTTGTAACTTGGCACAAATGTTCACCACCATGAGTGTCATGCACAAGAACCAGGTCCTTAGGTCTAAGGTCAAGGTCACAGTGGTCAAATTCAAGAATGACTTTGTCCGGAGCATTTCTTCTTCATGCATGGAGGGATTTTGATGCAACTTAGCACAAATGTTCACCACCATGAGACGGAATGTCATGCACAAGAATCAGGTCCATAGATCTAAGGTCAAGGTCACACTTTGAGGCCAAAGGTCAGATTCAAGGAGCATTTCTTCTTCATGCATGGAGGAATTTTGATGTAACTTGGCACAAATGTTCACTACCATGAGACGGAGTGTCACGTGCAAGAACCAGGTCCCTAGGTCTAAGGTCAGTGTCACACATAGAGGTCAAAGGTCAGATTCAAGAATGACTTTGTCCGGAGCATTTCTTCTTCATGCCTGGGGGGATTTTGATGTAACTTGGCACAAACGTTCACCACTATGAGGCACCCTTTTTTATATGCCCATTTGCAAAATGGGATGCATTATGGGAATGCCCCTGGCGGGCGGGTGGGCGTGCAGGCGGGCGGCGTCCACAGACTTTGTCCAGAGCATATCTTCTTCATGCATGGAGGGATCTAAGGTCAAGGTCACACTTTGAGGCCAAAGGTCAGATTCAAGGAGCATTTCTTCTTCATGCATGGAGGAATTTTGATGAAACTTGGCACAATTGTTCACCATCATGAGACGGAGTGTCACATGCAAGAACCAGTCCCTAGGTCTAAGGTCAAAGTCACACTTAGAGATCAAAGGTCAAATTCAAGAATGACTTTGTCCGGAGCATATCTTCTTCATGCGTGGAGGGATTTTGTGTAACTTGGCACAATGGTTCACCATTATGAGATGGAGTGTCGTGCGCAAGAACCAGGTCCCTAGGTCTAAGGTCAAGGTCACATTTAGAGATCAAAGGTCAAATTCAAGAATGACTTTGTCCGGAGCAAATCTTCTTCATTCATGGAGAGATTTTGCTGTAACTTGACACAATTGTTCATTATCATGAGACGGAGTGTCATGCGCAAGAACCAGGTCCCTAGGTCAAAGGTCAAGGTCACACTTAAGAGGTCAAAGGATACAAGAATGAAAACTTTGTCCAGAGCATTTCTTCTTCATGCATGGAGAGATTTTGATATAACTTGGCACAAATGTTCACCACCACCAGACGGAGTGTCATGCGCAAGAACCAGGTCCCTAGGTCTAAGGTCAAGGTCTCACTTAGAGGCCAAAGGTCAGATACAAGAATGACTTTGTCCGAAGCATTTCTTCTTCATGCATGGAGGGATTTTGATGTAACTTGGCACAATTGTACACCATCATAAGATGAAGTGTCATGCGCAGGTTGTCAGAATAATTTGTATATCTGATATATTGATAACGTAACACATAAGCACAGATAGTGCTTGACTCCCTTTTCATGTTATCATTGCTATAATTATTGTTGACTTGCTGTTAATAATAGAATCTGGGTCATTTATGGCTGATTTGGGTTCATTATGTGGATGGCTGGGTCCCAGCTTCGCACATTATGTCATATATAAAAGTTAAAGGGAACCAGATATTTGATAGAGCAAGTACTCGTTGTAAAACGTTATGTTTAAATTTGGACCAATCAGAAACAAGTTCTAAAAATAGCACGTCTGCTGGGGTATAAATAGGTAGATGGATGACAGAGAGCTCATTCGGTATCCAGCGGTTGAAGAAGACACATCGAGGATTCAACTAATAATTTATCCCAGTAACTTGAGAAGGAGACTATTGCAGTTACCCTGTCAGGGCGGATAAATTATTAAAAAGAAGACTTTGGAAGTTCTTAGACTAAAGAAGAGTAGCAGAATTTCGATAAGGTTTCGAGCTATAGGGCCAGCGCATAGGAGTTTTACCTTAAAGGTAATCGAATGCTATAGACCATAGCATATATAGGCTGAGCATCGGGAAGCTGAGACAGAGACCCAGAGTTTGGTAATCTACTGAGATAGTAGGAGGGTTCCAGCTTATAGACGATTCAGCATTATTGGCGAAGTACAGCCAAGGCATCGGGGATATACCTATATGGTAGTTGAATGCTACATATGATAGCATATAGGCGCTGAGCATCCAGGAATCAGGGCATTCATATAGAGTTGAGAGGACAGAGGCTGAGCATCTATGCGATAGGACTCGTATGTTGTTGATTCAAAGACATTGTCTGACGGGAACTTCAACAAAAAGACCAGTCAAGTATAGAGTCTCCAGCCTATAGGAGTTTTAGCTAATTGAAAATTGTTAGTTTGAAACATTTAGTGATTTGCCTGATCCCTGAAATTGTCTAGCTCATAATTAAAATCATTTACGAATCATTGGTACACGAATCATTTAGGCAAGGTAGCCAGAGGAAAATTCTATATCTGAGATATTTGGTCTCACCAGCTTTACGTTTTAACAAAGGACATTCTACATCGTTTGTCAGCTAGTCTAAGACATAGTCACCTTAGCGATTGGACCCAAACCATTGTTCAAGATACTAAAGGCGTAGGCACTTCCCTGGGTCAGATAACTAGTATCCTGACACAGGTCCCTTCTTTAGAATTACTTCCCTTTGTTGTTACTATAAATAGTTTATATTGTAACTTTTTCATTACTAGTCGTAGGGAAAAATCGAGACCACTTTTCTGTAGTACAACATGCATGTTTCATCCAATTATGAGGTGTATTTTGACCTATATCTACCTGGTTAGGATTTTTGTGTGGACTTACAATTTTTTTTTTTATTATTTAAAGATTAACTTCCCTAGTTGTTGCTATAAATAACTTCTATTGTAACTTTTGTGATCACCCTTCGTCCGTCGTCCGTCCGTCCATCCGTCCACAATTTCTTGTGAACAAGATAGAGACCACATTTTGCAAGCCATTTTGATCAAACTTGTACAAAACTTGTACTGGCATGATATCTCAGTTCCTTCCTAAAACTGGCCAGATCCCATCATGGGTTCTAGAGTTATTGCCCCTTAAAGGGCCAGAATTTGCTATTTTTGTGCGTCAACAATTTCTTGTTTGCACGATAGTGGTTTCATTTATGATTTTATTTTAACCAAACTTGCACACAACTTGTATCACCATAAGATCTTGTTCCTTTCTTGAACTGGCGAGATCCCATAATGGGTTCTAGAGTTATTTCTTGAACCGACCAGATCCCATAACGGGTTCCAGAGTTACAGCCCCTGAAAGGGCCAAAATTACCTTTTTAGCTCATCTGATTTTTTGAAAAAAAATGATGAGTTATTGTCATCACTTGAGCGGTTGTCGGCGTCGGCGTCAGCGTCGGCGTTGCCTGGTTAAGTTTTATGTTTAGGTCAGCTTTTCTCCTAAACTATCAAAGCTATTGCTTTGAAACTTGGAATACTTATTCCCCATCATAAGCTGACCCTGCATAGCAAGAAACATAACTCCATCTTGCTTTTTGCAAGATTTATTGCCCCTTTTGTACTTAGAAAATATCAGATTTCTTGGTTAAGTTTTATGTTTAGGTCAACTTTTCTCCTAAACTATCAAAGCTATTGCTTTGAAACTTGGAATATTTGTTCACAATCATAAGCAGACCCTGTACATCAAGAAACATAACTCCACCTTGCTTTTTGCAAGATTTATTGCCCCTTTTGGACTTAGAAAATCATTTTTCTTGGTTAAGTTTTATGTTTAGGTCAGCTTTTATCCTAAACTATCAAAGCTATTGCTTTAAAACTTGCAACACTTGTTCACCATCATAAGTTGACCCTGTACAGCAAGAAACATAACTCCGTCCTGCTTTTTGCAAGATTTATGGCCCCTTTTGGACTTAGAAAATATCAGATTTCTTGGTTAAGTTTTATGTTTAGGTCAACTTTTTCTCTTAAACTATCAAAGCTATTGCTTTGAAACTTGCAACACTTGTTCACCATCATAAGCTGACCCTGTACAGCAAGCAACATAACTCCATCCTGCTTTTTGCAATAATCATTGCCCCTTTTGGACTTAGAAAATCATTTTCTTGGTTGAGTATTATGTTTAAGTCAACTTTTCTCATAAACTATCAAAGCTATTGCTTTAAAACTTGCAACAGTTTTTCACCATCATAAGTGGACACTGTACATCAAGAAACATAACTCTATCCTGCTTTTTGCAAGAATGATGGCCCTTTTTAGACTTAGAAAATCATGGGTAGGACAATATTTCTATTACACAAAAAAAATCAGATGAGCGTCAGCACCCGCAAGGCGGTGCTCTTGTTTGACCTTGTCTGCACAACAGCAGCTTCATTTATGATTTGATTTTTAACAAACTTGCACACAACTTGTATCACCATAAGACCTTGCTTCCTTTCTTGAACTGGCCAGATTCCATTATTGGTTCCAGAGTTATGGCCCCTGATAGGGCCAGAATTAGCTATTTTGACCTTGTCTGCACAATAGCAGCTTCATTTATGATTTGAATTTAATCAAACTTGCACAAAACTTGTGTCACAAGAAGGTGTTGGTTCCTTTCTTGAACCGGCCAGATCCTTTTATTGGTTCCAGAGTTATGGCCCCTGAAAGGGCCAAAATTAGCTATTTTGACCTTGTCTGCACAATAGCAGCTTCATTTATGATTTTTTCTGAGGACTTAGATTTATTTTTAATTTCTTCCCTTTGTTGTTCCTGTCCTTTGGGCTTCATCAGTCAAAATTTTGCTCCTATCCTCCTCTGATGTAATCCTTCCGGCATGAAACTACTGGCCTGATTTGAAAATAATTTTATTTGAAGTAACTTTAAGAAAATTTCAACTATATTTTCTCATAATTCTTTTGATTGATCTTGATTATGATTTTTTGACCTTCTTGTCCTTAAGTGCAATGATAACAGGTGAGTGATATAGGGCCATTTTGGCCCGCTTGTTTATAATTGACCTTAGGGAAAAACCAAGACCACTTTTTTGTGGTACAACACAGATGTTACTTTCAAATTTTAGGTGTATTTTAAGGTATCTCTACCTGGTAAGGAGTTTTTATGTGGATTTAGAAAAACAAAAGAATTACAGTAATTACTAAACAACCACAAAATTAAAATTCCATTTGCAAATACAGGTGCTAGTGTAATAAATTTGCTGTGACGGGCATATATTGTGACATTCTGGCACTCTTGTTTAGGATTAAATTCCTTTTGTTGTTACTATAAATATTTCTTATATTATAATTTTTTTATAATTGGCAAAAAAAAATCCATATGCAAATACAGGTGCTAGTGTATAGAGTGTATATTGTGACATTCTCGTACTCAGCCAGACCAGAGTTATGGCAATTGACTAAGTAAAGAAATATGCATAAAAGGGTATAAAAGTTTGTGTAGTGTATTTGACCTGGTCATGAAACATAATAGGAATATGATCCACCATATGAAATTGTGCACCTTGGGTTTGTTTAAGATTTCACTCAGCCAGACCAGAGTTAATGCCCTAGATTTAGAAAAAAAAATATGCATAAAGGGCATAAAAGTTTATGTCCAATGTATCTTGACCTAGAGTGATAAAATATTAGAGGGTTGTAACATATCATGTGAAGATGTGCTCCTGACTTTTCTAGTTTAACATAGTGGAAGAAGACCCCAGGTAACCCATCCGTTGTTTTAGGCATGGGCAAGCACTTATGTAAATGTTATTAGAAATTGTTATTGATAGAGTGGGGAGTCACTTGTAGAGTGGGTGTTGGTGAGTTCACTCCTCGGCCACATCAGACCAATGACAGGACAATGGGACTAGTAGCTTCCTTGCTTGAGGCTCAGCATTAAGAGGATACATGTAGTTCTAGGGAGTGTCAGCCCATTGTAATCATGCTGTGACTGGGTGGGGTATCATTTGTCACATGTCTACAGTGTGATATTCCAGTAAAGCAACACTATATTGTTATATCAAATGTTATTGATAAGAATTTGTACATAGAAAGAAAAACAGAAGTAAGTGTTAAAAGTTATACAATTTTCTTTGCTTTCAAAAATTTTCACAAAGGAAAACAACATTAAATAAAATGTTAAGATGTTAAAAATATAGTTTTCTACTTGTACAAGTTTTCAGATGAGTGACATAGAGCCAGCTTTACCCTTTTGTTATCATGCTGTATTTTCAGGTTTGCCGAAGATGAACACGCTGTTTTCATTTGAGTTAGATGGCTATGTGTTTACTATACATGGCAACCAGTTTTGTTCAAAACCAACAATGCGTGTGAGAAAGAAGTTCAAATTCAAAGGACCTGTAGACATTTAAGAATTTATATACATTGTTTTATTGATGTTGTAGTTTGTGTAAAAATAAAGTTGAAAAATAATTACTTTTTATTGTGAAATAAAATGTAAAACTTGGAGCTCTGTATGGAAAGGGACTGAAGGAAATACAGACATTTATTAGACACTTCTTAGCTCACAAGAGATGAAAAGATGAGGTATATTGTTTTTTTTCTCATGTCAGTTTATCAGTAGGTGAAGGTGAAGGTCACAGTTACCTTGAAATTGAAAATAGTTTTAGATGAATGTGGAAGGCTTTGGCCTAGGATTCGAAGGAACAGTAGAATAGAGGCTGCAAAAATGTTTCCAATAAATAATTGAAGAACACTAGGCTGTCAGACTTTATGGGTGATTGCCAGCATCCAGTCGATGATCTCTGTTACTTTTGGTCAGAAGGTCAAGGTCACTGTAACATCAAGAATAAAAATAGTATGCTTGGATTTAATGTTGTTATATTTTCTGGTCCTTCGGGACCATTGAGTCCATTCAATATTTATGTAATAGAGTTCCACTTATAGAGCCAGTGCTAGGGTGAGTGAGGGTGTTGCACTTTTGCTTACCTCTTGTGGAAACCAAACAAAGTTATGGAAAGCCGGCGCGCCATGCGTTTTGCGAAATGGTTTTTGCGTTTTGCGAAATGCTTTATGCGAATTGCACAATGTGTTATGCTTTTTGCTCAATGCAAATTGCTTTTTGCTAAATGCTTAATGCGTAATGCTTCATGTGAAATGCTGAATGCGAAATGCGTCTTGCTTCTTGCTAAATGCTTTATGCGGCATGCAAATGCGACGTGCCATCACGCGTGATTTTGTTACTATTTATAGTGATGCTTGCTAATTATAGTATCATAGCAATTGTCGGTACTGCCGTACATGGGGATTTCCGTAAATTTCCGCGCCAAACTGTCATGGAAGCCGCATGTAAGACGTGTGGTGCGTCTCTGCAGCTCACTTTTGTCCCCATTGTGGGGCAAAAGTGATGAGAAAGAAAACCTGTGTGAGATGCAATTTCACTTGCGAAATGGAATACAGATTTTGTCCACACAAAAGTGAGCTGCAGGAAATTTACTTAGGGACGCACCACACGTCTTACATGCTGCTTCCATAACAGTTTGGCGCGGAAATTTACGGAAATCCCCATGTACGGCAGTACCGACAATTCTATATCTGATTGGTCGAAACTTAAACCTCTATGATACTATAATTAGCAAGCATCACTATAAATAGTAACAAAATCACGCGTGGTGGCACGTCGCATTTGCATGCCGCATTTAGCAAGAAGCAAGACGCATTTCGCATTCAGCATTTCACATGAAGCATTACGCATTAAGCATTTAGCAAAAAGCAATTTGCATTTAGCAAAAAGCATAACACATTGTGCAATTCGCATAAAGCATTTCGCAAAACGCAAAAACCATTTCGCAAAACGCATGTCATGGGCTGAGCGCGAAACTGTTGTAACTGTATATGAATAAAGAACAAGATACAATAGTTTCGCGCTCAGCCCTCGATGTATGTACCCCCTGAAATTTTCTTCAATACAGCTGTGAGGCACATGATCACAAAATGGCTGTCAATTCTTTAGTAAAGCTGCCCCAGCAATGTAGATTCGATTCAAAATGTTCACTAATCTTTCACAACAATATGTCCAAATGTCAAATATAATATCCAGAATTAATTACAGCCAAAGTGCTAGGTTCACTTCTACAAAATGCTATGGAAAGCCGGCGCGCCATGCGTTTTGCGAAATGGTTTTTGCGTTTTGTGAAATGATTTATGCAAATTGCACAATGTGTTATGCTTTTTGCTCAATGCAAATTGCTTTTTGCTAAATGCTTAATGCGTAATGCTTCATGTGAAATGCTGAATGCGAAATGCGTCTTGCTTCTTGCTAAATGCTTTATGCGGCATGCAAATGCGACGTGCCACCACGCGTGATTTTGTTACTATTTATAGTGATGCTTGCTAATTATAGTATCATAGCAATTGTCGGTACTGCCGTACATGGGGATTTCCGTAAACTTCCGCGCCAAACTGTCATGGAAGCTGCATGTAAGACGTGTGGTGCGTCCCTGCAGCTCACTTTTGTCCCCATTGTGGGGCAAAAGTGATGAGAAAGAAAACCTGTGTGAGATGCAATTTCACTTGCGAAATGGAATACAGGTTTTGTCCACACAAAAGTGAGCTGCAGGAAATATACTTAGGGACGCACCACACGTCTTACATGCGGCTTCCATGACAGTTTGGCAGGGAAATTTACGGAAATCCCCATGTAGGGCAGTACCGACAATTGCTATATCTGATTGGTCGAAACTTAAACCTCTGTGATACTATAATTAGCAAGCATCACTATAAATAGTAACAAAATCACGCGTGGTGGCACGTCGCATTTGCATGCCGCATAAAGCATTTAGCAAGAAGCAAGACGCATTTCGCATTCAGCATTTCACATGAAGCATTACGCATTAAGCATTTAGCAAAAAGCCTAACACATTGTGCAATTCGCATAAAGCATTTCGCAAAACGCATGTATGTACCCCCTGAAATTTTCTTCAATACAGCTGTGAGGCACATGATCACAAAATGGCTGTCAGTTCTTTAGTAAAGCTGCCCCAGCAATGTAGATTCGAATTAAAATGTTCACTAATCTTTTACAACAATATGTCCAAATGTCAAATATAATATCCAGAATTAATTACAGCCAAAGTTCTAGGTTCACTTCTACAAAATGCCTCTTTTTTTGTCTCAATTTCTCCGGGTGCACAGCCGCAGATTCGACAAAAAGGTAAGCAAAAAACATAACTCATTGCGGAATTCGCATTAAGCACTTAGCAAAAAGCAATTCGCATTAAGCATTTAGCAAAAAGCAATTCGCATTTAGCAAAGAGCATAACACATTGTGCAATTCGCATAAAGCATTTCGCAAAACGCAAAATCCATTTCACATAAAGCATTCCGCATGTGGCATTGCGCATTTCGCATTTAACAAAACGCATGGCGCGTCGGCTTTCCATAAAATGCCTCTTTTTTTGTCTCAATTTCTCCGGGTGCACAGCCGCAGATTCGACAAAAAGGTAAGCAAAAAGCATAACTCATTGCGGAATTCGCATTAAGCACTTAGCAAAAAGCAATTCGCATTAAGCATTTAGCAAAAAGCAATTTGCATTTAGCAAAGAGCATAACACATTGTGCAACTCGCATAAAGCATTTCGCAAAACGCAAAATCCATTTCACATGAAGCATTCCGCATGTGGCATTGCGCATTTCGCATTTAACAAAACGCATGGCGCGTCGGCTTTCCATACAAAGTAGACCCAATAAACACTGTCAATAGCACACTCCCGTATGTAAGGATCTGTGACGTCACCGATAAGGTCTGCTATCTAAAAATAGCATAGGACTCAATTTGCGGATAAACAATCAGTGATTCATTGTACAATAGCATAAGTCAAAGAGCTATAAAAATAAATAGATTGGCAACTTGAAAGGCATATAGAGCAAATCTCGCCAGCCTCCCGTGACAAAAAAACGAGATCTCGTTTACCGGAAGTGGCGCTTTCTCCACGCGCCAATTTATATGCGAAAGCAATTATTCATCGGTAAAATAATTATCACCGTATTACCACGCTTCTTTCGATGGCAAAAAAAAAAAACAACGTGTAATTATAGCTCTTTGGATGATGTTATTATGTTATTCTGTTCATTTTGTGACACTTTCAGTTTTAAAAAAGAATATTTAGAAAAAAATAAAACAACTCGAGAAAAAATGTATTGATGCCAAATGGAAAGCGTTAATATTTAAAACAAAAATGTATTTACAGAACAGAAAAAATCAAAGTTGTTCTTCTTGGTTACCGTCATACATTAAAAGTATAGTTTTGTAAAAAAAAATCTTCCGGAAGTGTTTATAAATTTAAAAGATCCACTTGGGAATGTAAAAAGAAATCTTATGATCGCATAATTTAAATTTATTGAAATTTCGAAATATGATGAACTACATGTATATTTTAAAGTAAACTGTCATACACATTGTTATTTCCTGCCACATATCTGGTTATTCGTTGAAACAATTAACACCTCTGTGATATACATATGTTGTGTTTTATTACAAATGACCTTTTAGTGTGACATGTAGATATCTGACTTTTGGTAGTAATATTTAGATGTTATATAATAAAACATGTTGCTAATCTAATGCAACCCCATTATTTTCTACCAAACCATGCATATATGTATTTTAATAAGGAAATGTTAGGTGGACACTGACCACAGCTGACATCCGGGATCCTCATCAAGTTTGTGTCTTGTGTTGTGTGAATCAGTTGTTTAAAAATGTGTAGTTATTGTAGTTATGATTTTAATTGTACTGATACATTCTTTGAACGTCATGAATCAAAATGATTTAGCATTAAAAGTTTTAACCACAAGTGCCCTTCGGTGTGTCGTATTCGAAAATATTGTGTTTTTTTATTAAGACTGTAGACCGTTCTTCTGATGCAAAATTTTAATAGTAATATTGCAGAATATATATTGGGTAATTTGCATGCAACATGCTTTTAAACAGTGCTCTTTTTGTTTGCTTAGTCGGCCCGTTTCGAATCGTTTTGTTAAAATTATTTGTCTGTATATTTGGTATATTTCTTACATTTCCAATATATTTCTTTAATTAGTTATTTTTCATCTCTTTTATTTATTCTGTTAACACGTGCGACAATTTTATACAGGTGGCATGTTACTTTTTTAATTCCCTTCGAAGTTTACTGAGATAGTTAATGATTCGTTATATATAGAAAACGCTCCCTTGTCCGCAATGCGCGCATTGCATTATGGTATAACTACTGTATGTTCTATTTATAGAACACGGGAGTGTGCTATAAACACTACCAAAACCATGTTCTGTAAGCGAGTTGTTAGTCTAATAAACATCAAAAGTTCAAAACCATGTTCCACAAGCGAGTTGGACCAATAAACACATCAAAACCATGTTCCATAAGCAAGTTGTTAGTCCAATAAACACCATCAAAACCATGTTCCATAAGCGAGTTGTTAGTCCAATAAACACCATCAAAACTATGTCCCAGTTTCATTTGCAAATGAGCTAATGGATTGCTTTGTCATTTAACAACATGCTAATGGAGCGCGTAATAAACTGCTTATGAAACGTATTCTGGATCTCTCAATGGAATGCATAATAGATGCTTAATGGATCGTTTAATTGCTTAATGGAACGCATAATAGGTAGCTCAATTGAATATGTTTCATCAAACAGATACATTCCTAACAACAGCCTGTATTCAATAGAGACCATTCAGTTTTGGCAAATTCTTTATACTACTCGGGTGTACCCGAGATTTGCAGAGATGTACAGTAACTGTTGAAAATTGCGATCCATTAATGGAACACGTTCCGTGAGCGATCCATTGCAATCATTTGTTAATTTACGGTTTAAATGGATCGCTAATAATGGATTTATGGAAATTCTGACCAATAACCAGAGAACAATTAGGCTTAGGACTATCCAGCTTGATAGGATGAATGCCTTATGTCATCACAGTGACCTAGCAACTAAAACTGGTTTTCTGTCGAAAGCTGTAGAACATCTGGGCCTACAGCCATGTGACTTAATCACACCGCTCTTCTTTGTAAGTTAATTTAGCACGTAGTGCTTGGGATAAGTTGTAACCATATATGTTATCGTTTTCTATGGAAACATGGCGAAAGAGGGTGAAACATGACATGGTTGTTCAATATACTTTACGATCACTGATACACTAAAATACAAAGACTAACAATTGTGCGTCAGCAGATGGCTCCGGAATAAAGTCATGATCCGCACTTTTAGATGAAGGAAAATTTCTCCAAATTGTCCGCCGTCTACAAAACGGGTTTCATGAATCAATCTCTTGCACTTGTAAAGCTATATCAAAATCAATCTTTTAACATACATGCGGACAGACATACGAACAAACAGGCGGACAAAGGAGCAAAATGAAATAAACTGTTCTCTTTTTTTTTTTTTTTAATCTCTATGAGTTCCTTTTTCAAGAAAACAGTCTTTACGCAGGGTCCATCTTTAGTGGTGGACAGACGGACGAAACAAAAAAAAAAAGATGTACTTATTTTTTATAGGTCCTACTGTTTAGGCGTAGAAAATTGTTTGTTTCCGGTATCCCGACCTACCCTAAATTTTTGGCCCGACCCTAAATGTTTTTATGGCCTTGGAGAATATATATATATATTTTTTTTCAGTTTTTTTAGCAAAAAGTTGCAAAACTGCACTTTTTATGCTTTAAACATGGCCAGTGATGTTAGAAATCAACTTACTGATGCTCTAAAGGCATAACCCCCTTATTTGTATTTATTTTTGACACAAAAATAACTTCCGAAAAATCTCCCTTAAAGGGGGATGTTCGTAGCGGTTGGTGGTCATAGCATGTAGCTTATTGTCAGGTTATTAAGAATCATAATTTCATTTGTTTTATTACCCAGTGATTACTGGAAGCAAACATGACCAACCATTTCCAGCTTGACCATCTGACCTGCTGTGATTATCTATCAGTCAGGAATATGTACCATACATGTATACTATATATTTGCAATGAACAACAAAAGTACATTGATATACTAACTGGTAATTGTCAAAGTAGCCAGTATGTACCTAGCCAGAACGCATGTGATCAAGGACCAAACTGTTCACTAATATTCGAGATATTTCCATTTTATTTTATGCATTTCAAGAACAATTTCTACAGAAATGAATAGTTAGGTTTCTATCCGCGGCAAAAATAGTTCTTCTCATTATTGTTTATTTGATTGTTTATTCATTTTTTTTTCAATTATCCTGTACATGCAATCCTGTTATCAATACAGCTACAAGAATAAAATGTGAAATTTCCTCTTTGAGGTGCATAATGACACTATTTTGAGAGCAAGAATATGTGATTGTTACAATGGTTTTTTACATTTTCAAGTATTGTTCAGTACATTGTAATTATATAGTATAACTAATTTACCAGAGTCTGAGTGCGGAATGTGGCTCTCAGTTAAATAATTACATCTAGATACCTCATAGTAAACCAGGCCAAAAAAGGTACCAAATTTTATTCATACCGAAGAATATTCCTCATTACAAGACTACGTTTACTGAAATAGATAAAAACTGTCATACAAAATACGTTGGTAAAAAATATTTGAAGGACTTGGAAATCAGCTTCGATTTTTCTTTCTTTGAAAAGTTTGAAAATTTTAGGACGTCAATTTCTAGCAACTGTCACGCAACTACGGCTACTATAAATCTATATCTCTCCGACTTCCATGGCAGATAACTTTTTAACATTGTCCGGTCCTAGCAATATAGTTTTGGAGTAAAGTTAGACTACGTACCATCTTATATTGAAACGTGGCACTAACATTGAAACGTCATTGGTGACGGACCGACTGTGTCAAATGAATGTGATTTCTCGTGCAAACTGTTAAATGATCTCTCAAGAAACCACGCTCAATCAATGTATTTACTATATGCATATTTTCAAAATACCGGGTATTAAGTTTCGCAGGAAGAGTAAGTACGAACTTGTAGTGATGCGAATTTAACGTGTAGACCACCGGTGTCTACGGTATCAATCACCCAAATGAAATAGTCCTAGTCACTGTGGAAGGCGTGCACATCAATTACCAGTGTTCAACATGACAGATCCAAGAATAACATCTGTAAAAGACCTGATAGAACTGTGTCCTGACTTCCCAAAGCCTGGAATAACATTTCAGTAAGTGAATTCTACGTTACTCGATATAATTTCATATAGATCCGTCACGTTATATAATCATGAATTAAATGATTCACGGGTGGTCTCAAAACACTTTATCATGATAAACGATATAATCTAGTTATATGCAAATTTTCTAGTTTATAACCAATATATATACTGAGAAGGAAATAAAAAGGTATATATGTATATTGTATTTTATCAAATTGTCAACAAAGGGACAGTCGTGCAATTTTGTAGAAAATATCGAACTTCTTAAGACTTTTACAAATGTAGATCTCTATTTTTTTTCTTAAACTTTGATTTTGTTGTGTACGTGTATGTGTAACATCGAGGTAGCTTCTGCTCTTAGTAACAAAAATGACTGTCTTATGTCACGGTAGTCATTTTGGAATTTTTGCAATTTTTTAAATGTACTACACGTTTTGTAACATTTTTAACACCAGAAGTCTCTGTAGAAAATTTATAGACCTTGTGACAATAGGGGCCTTTAACTGTAAAAAAGACGTTCGATATTTGCTACAAAATAGAATATGGACAGCCGAAGTACCTGTGATATAAAACAAAATGAACAACGGTATTGAAAGCCTCTAGTGTTTGTTCTGAAATGTTTGGTATACTTTTTATGAAATACATACGAAGCGTAAAAATCTAAAAACACAAACAAAAAACAAAAACAACAACACTCAATGAGAGGTTTCAAAACACATGCCAAGAACCTTAAATCAAAGATGCACTTCCCTTCAATTTGACGTTGTATGTGTCAGTCAGTGTAAAGGGGTCATAATTAGGATTTTCATAAATAAATAGAATGCGAGCTGATAGTACATTTTTATCAAGTTTCAATGTCACATATGGAATGTGATAAATACAAACAGACAATGCAGATAACAGAGAAGGGTAGACGGAAGTAGATTAGTCACTAAAAGACTATATATACAAATATACCGTAACATGTACATTTTTGTATATAAATTTTCGACTGAACATTTCCTTTTAACGCAAGAATTGATTTTAAAATGTTCTGTAGCGTTCCCAGTTATGACATTATCTTAGGCCTACTTGTTTAAAGGGATATTATATATTATCTCTAAACTGGGAAAAGAAAAGAATCTGAAAAGAGAGCTGGTCGGCCTTGAATTCAATAACATTTTTGACCAGATTAATACATTATACAACAAAACTTGCAAAAGAAACAAATTGCTGTTATTGTATACTTTCAGGAACTTATTTCCAGTGCTTAGAAATCCTAGTGTGTTCAAGGGGCTAATAGATGTTCTCGTTGAAGACATAAAGTCCAAATATCCTGCCGTTGAAGTCATTGTTGGTCTTGACTCTAGGGGTTTTCTATTTGGTCCAATGATTGCCCAGGAGTTAAATGTTGCCTTTGTACCTGTAAGGAAGAAAGGAAAACTTCCCGGAGAGACTCTTTGTGTTGAATACACTTTGGAATACGGAAAGGTTTCCTGATTAAAGATTATATCTTGCTTCACGCACGGTGTGAAAAATTATAAAACGTAAATTTTAGATTTTCCTTCGATCCAGTCAGTGAACTTATTTCTTCATTCTTTAATGATAAAGTAGTTCAAAATGTTCTTGCAGTGTTTTTTTTTTTTTTGGTAGTCGTGCAAGGTCAACAGTGTTTCTTAATTTAATATATCTGAATACTGACGTCTTCGTCAATAGCAGACGATGTTGCCATAGGAAACAGGGAAGAATTAATAAATGTTGTATTGTCTCTAATGAAATTTAGGATGCATGTGAAATACAGAAGAACTCGATACAGCCGGGACAAAAAGTTGTAATAGTTGATGATTTATTGGCAACAGGAGGTAAGCTATTCATAACACCTTTTGTGTTACCGATACCTCCAGTAAACCTTTCCATTTTTACAGAAAAAAAAAATAAACCGTTTACGTTTTTAAGTTGTTCTTATGACAGTATTTTCCTATAACATTAACTGGCGCCCAAAATGTTATTCATGGCACTTAACCCCCAATCTAAAAGGAGTACACAATGGTTGATGTTGATAAAACACTCTTCCACACTCCACGACTAGGTGCCCACTTTTTGTTACAAGAATGGCTGATACGTTGGTAAAACATACTTTCCTCGAACCGGATAGATGGTGTAAGACTTGCCTAATATTACCAGTTGTATTTTTCTTTATCCTTTTAAAAAACGAATAATGAGAAGAAAACACAGCAGAGTCAATTGTCAACCCATTGAGACATACATATATTTCTATATTTCTATATTTCTATTACTATCAAGTCATTTACCAGCTAGTGGTAGTCTGTCACGACAAGCAGAGCCCAAGAGCCCAAGTGTTGGTTGAATTTAAGACATTGAATCTTTTATCCATCTTGTTATGCTAAGAATTTAATACCACAACTTTATGCAGGTACTATGCGGGCAGCGTGTGATCTGGTGGATGCTGCAAAGGCGGACATTCTTGCTTGTGTTGTTGTTATTGAATTGAAAGGTTTAAAAGGAAAAGATAGACTTAAATATCCTCTTCTATCGTATATCGACTAGTTTCATTCTATGTCGTTATAGTTTTCACTCCATGTTAGAACTATCAGTAACGGAGCTCTCAACATGCTGTGCAGCAGTAACGGAAGTTGGACTCCTTTGACAAATATTGTGTAAAATGTGGCAGTAATCAATCACATCGAGAGCCAACGTTTTTGTATATTAAATTACTAACAGAGATGATTATACTTTAGTTGTTTTGTTAACATCGAAACCGATAAGGTGTAGACCAAGTTATGTTTTTCAGGGTGGAGGAAGACCCAACATGTTCCTTGAAAAATTATTTCAGACACGTACTGGCATCAGGATACTACCACTGATCTTCCGTAAGTTAGCTGAATGGCTTCTTTTCATGAACGACTTTTAACGTCACGTGTGGGGTTTCGAAACCACGACAGCAAGAGGCAAGTGATTCGAAGTCGGCCACCGTAACCACTCGTGCACCTTGTATTTTCATGTTAATTATATTGGTTTCCTAGTTGTGTCCCCCTGAAAATCAGACTGGTTCAACAATTTTTGAGTGAGTTATGGCCCTTTGTTTATTTTTATAATTTACATAGATTTATAAGAGAAAAACTTTGAAATTCTTCTTGTCCAGAACCACAGGGCCTAGGGCTCTGATATTTGGTATGTAGCATCATCTAGTGGTCCTCTACGAAGGTGATTCAAATTATGGTTGTGTCTTCTTTCAGTAATAGCATACAAAGTGTCATAAATGCCCAAGGGCCATTGTGAAACTAGCTTTGCCACTATGGCCAGAAATCACACAACAGTCGTTTATTGACCTTTTTAGCTCGACTTTTCAAAGAAAATGTAAAGCTATTGCACTCGCCCCGGCGTCGGCGTCGGCGTTGGTTAAGGTTTTTGATAAAGTCAGATATCTCTGTTACTATCAAAGCTATTGACTTGAAATTTAAAATCAAAGTCTACAACAGGAGAAACAATCCCCATAACTCTGATTTCAATTTTGACAGAATTATGTCCCTTTTTAACTTAGAATTTTTGGTTAAAGTTTTTGATAAAGTCAAATATCTCTGTTACTATCAAAGCTTTTGACTTAAAACTTAAAATACTTATTTACCATCAAAGTCTACACCAGGAGAAACAATCCCCATAACTCTGATTGAATTTTGACAGAATTATGCCCCTTTTTAACTTAGAATTTTTTGTTAAATTTTGTAATAAAGTCAAATATCTCTGTTACTATTAAAGCTTTTGACTTGAAACTCAAAATAGTTATTTACTATCAAAGTCTACACCAGGAGACACAATTCTCATGACTCTGATTTGAATTTTGACAGAATTATGTCCCTTTTTAACTTATAATTAAAAAAAAAATATTTGATAAAGTCAAATATCTCTGTTACTATTAAAGCTTTTGACTTGAAACTCAAACTGGTTATTTTCTATCAAAGTCTACACCAGGAGACACAATTCCCATAACTCTGTTTGAATTTTGACAGAATTATGTCCCTTTTTAACTTGGATTTTTTTTTACTGGCAAAGCTCTAATTCAGAGTCGAGCACTGAGAAAAGTCGAGCGCGCTGTCTTACGGACAGCTCTTGTTGTTATATACTCTGGCCCTTCTCATAATCTTTATCTTGGTATTTTCATTTTTTCAACACACTTATAAGTATCACTTGTACTGCCTTTTTCACTGACAATGCTTATTTAAAATCTGAAAGCTGTTAACACCCGCCTTGACTTTGCTACATGACGTCGAGGTGAGAAGGCGCGGTCGTTCCCGTTACCCGGGCCCATTAAGATTGTGGCGCGTGAGGCACACTTCACCATTACATATCCGTCAACGGCGGCCGTAATGACCGTTTTTTTATACGCCCGTTTGAAAAACGGGACGTATTATGGGAACGCCCCTGGCGGGCGGGCGGGCGGGCGGGTGGGCGGCGTCCACAGACCTTGTCCGGAGCATATCTTCTACATGCATGAAGGGATTTTGATGAAACTTGGCACAGTTGTTCACCATCATGAGACGGAGTGTCATGCGCAAGAACCAGGTCCCTAGGTCTAAGGTCAAGGTCACACTTAGAGGTCAAAGGTCAAATTCAAGAATGACTTTGTCCGGACCATATCTTCTTCATGCATAGAGGGATTTTGATGAAAGTTGGCACAATTGTTCATCATCATGAGAAGGAGTGTCATGCGCAAGAACCAGGTCCCTAGGTCTAAGGTCAAGGTCACACTTAGAGGTCAAAGGATACAAGAATGAAAACTTTGTCCGGAGCATTTCTTCTTCATGCATAGAGGGATTTTGATATAACTTGGCACAAATGTTCACCACCATGAGGCGGAGTGTCATGCGCAAGAACCAGGTCTAAGGTCAAGGTCACACTTAGAGGTCAAAGGATACAAGAATGAAAACCTTGTCCGGAGCATTTCTTCTTCATGCATAGAGGGATTTTGATATAACTTGGCACAAATGTTCACCACCACGAGACGTAGTGTCATGCGCAAGATTAAGATTAACTTCCCTTAGTTGTTACTATAAATAACTTATATTGTAACTTTTTTATAATTAACCGTAGGGAAAAACCAAGACCACTTTTCTGTGGTACAACATAGATGTTACTTTCCAATTTTAGGTGTATTTTAAGGTATCTCTACCTGGTAAGGAGTTTTTTTGAGGACTTAGAAAAACAAAACACTTAGTTATTACTAAACAACCACAAAATTAAAATTCCATTTGCAAATACAGGTGCTAGAGTAAAGAAATTTGCTGCGACGGGCGTATATTGTGACATTCTTGCACTCTTGTTGTTCCTATTTATGAAAAGGTACATAACAGTGACCTGTAAAAAAGGCTTGTTTGATTTTTACCTAAACGGAATACTGTATCTGTTTTGACCGAACGTATATTCGTGTGTCTACGTATAATCATATGTATATTTTATCACATATTTTGCATATTACTAACTACCTTGTACAATTATTTTTGTAAAATTTATTAATAAATAAAAGAATGCTGTTCATTTTATCCTATATTCATATGTAATGCTGTTGGAATTTAAATTTCTTTTAGGTATAATTGTGGATATTGAATCAAAAGTATCTAAAACAGTTTTGCTATCAAAACAAACAGATATGAAAGAACACTACATAATAGGGTTTAGAATATGTGTTGATAAACATAAAGGAAAATTAGCGGATGTGGCGCCTTGGCATCTTGCGGGCCAAGAACGCTTGTCATGGGTTCACGGCGCCAGACAAATTGTAGCAGTTTAGACCCCTTTTTAATTTTTTTTTTCGTATAATACATTAGAAGAACGCTGTAACAGTGACCTCGAAATTGTGTTGTATGAACATCCGTGTTTATATTCAATTATCAATCAATCTATTAAACTTCCAACATAAACGCACGATGCATCATTTTCTCTTTAAAATAAACGTTATTCATTATTTTGTATATAAGCACATACAGTGAAGTCGGCTACAATATATAATCGATGGTTTTGTAGGGTTTAGCGTCGCACCGAAATTCGATGGTCTTCAGATTCTGAATGTTGTGTGGTAACTTCATAACAAAATGTTGTTGTCAATAATGTTGTTCCACCGACTAAACGGTGAATACCACCATAGCCAAATTACGCCACGTGTCACAAATAAAACACGAGTGCTGAAACGTTTCATGTTTTTGTTTGTATGTAAGTTTATTTATAGTCACCACCGGTAACCCATATGGACGACTGCGGAAGATTGTTAGTGGGAGGATAGTGCAAGATACAGAAGACGTTCCAATTCCAGAAGCTTCCCTGGTTTTTAGCGTGCCAGGTGTAAAGCACCCATACACGGGACTCTTATCCCAATGTTAGTAAATTTTAGTTGGAGGAGCCGGGGGCTTGAACTCACCACCACTGGTTTCGTAGACAAACAGTTACCATTTGACCACTGCATCCGCTCGTATTCCGTTCTTCGCACTGTTCACCATTTTTAAATCTTGCGAATGTTTTTTTTATGCTCCTGCTTCTTTTGCGCATTGACATAAAGACCTGCTCCAGTCCTACCTTTTAACCTTAAATTGTCACTGAAAAAAAGCATGAAAATTCTGATTATGAACTATGAAATAAAGTGTGGCGCGTGGCCGTTAACTGTTACCTATTCTAATCATGGGTTGCATACACACAATAGAATTTGAATAGCCGCGGAGCAGGGCTTTAACAGGAGAGCAGTGTGTCTTAAAATCAAATAAGCTTGACTTCGCCTAGTCAAGATTTCTCCCAGCTCAAGCTGACCTCAGCTTGCTTTAGTAGTAAAATGTCTGTCTATAAACTGAAGAATAACTGCTTTTGTAATGTTTGGATATACCACAGATGGACTTGCATGTTTATTTCATGGGATAATTTAACGGAAAACCACCCACAGATTGGCATACAAACTTTAGTCAGTCAATATAAATCTGGCATTTTCACGATTTTATTCCCTAAAGGTCTCGCTTTAAATAGTGGTTGCCCTACATCAGTGCCAGGTGATGGTTCTAAAACATTCATCGAAATTACTGCACATAAAGTAACTTTTAAGTCTGAAGGAAGAAAATGCATTTCTTTGGAAATTCCAATGCAACGGACCTAATATTAAATCATATGCTTGTGTTTTTGATTTCATGTTAAATCGTATACATAATATGTAATTATATTTGAAAAAAATTCGTTTTCCAACATTTTGGGCGTGTCCAAGTAATACACAGCGTTCCGGTACTCCGAGACTTTTCCGTCTGTAGGGCCGATCTATAAACTGGGCACACTTTTAAAACAAGAGCACGCAACTGAAGAAGTGAATGTTTTCAGAGATTCAAAGTACCTTATAACAACAGTGTTTTTTTGGTATGGAATTCGACACTTGTAGGTACCGGAATTTTAAAGTCCTGTCTCGGAAAACTGTTGCCTGCTAGTCTTACAGCCTGTGCGACCTTATTTCCTAGCCAAAATATTAGCGTCACCAGTTGATCAAATGCTCTTCTTATACTAGTAGTACATGTTAGTACGTTTAAGTCTTGTTCAGTTGTTCTTCTACTCGGTGCGTCTCTTGCGACTAAACGACCATTAAGACTTAACAGCTAATCGGAAACACCTTTTATTATGCCTCCTCCGTATGTAGACCAATTGGTTTCAGAGTCAAACTCAAGAACGCTTGGGCCTAGGATCATGAAAGTTGACAGGGAGGTTGGTCATGACCAGCAGATGACCCCTATTGATTTTTAGGCCAGTAGGTCAGTGACCAAGAATGGTTTCCGGATGATAACTTAAGAACGCTTGGGCCTAGGATCATGAAAGCGGATAGGGATGTTGGTCATGACCAGCAGATGACCCCTATTGATTTTTAGGTCAGTAGGTCAGTGACCCAGAACAGTTAAACCGTTTCAGGACGATAACTCGAGAACGCAGATCATGACTAGCAGATGACCCCTATTGATTTTGAGGTCAGTAGGTCAAAGTCACATCGATTCGTAAGTTAAACGGTTTCCGGATTATAACTCAAGAATGTTTGGATCTAGCATCATGCAAGTTGATAGGGAGGTTGGTGATGGCCAGCAGATGACCCCTAAAGATCTTAAGGTCAGTAGGTCAAGATCACAGTGACCCGGAACAGTTAAAATGGTTTCCGGATGATAACTCAGTAACGCTAGGATGATGAAAGTGGATATGGAAGTTGGCCATGACCAGCAGACGACCCCTATTGATTTTGCGGTCAGTAGGTCAAAGTGACCCGGAACAGTTAAACCGTTTCAGGACGAGAACTTGAGAATGCTTGGGCCTAGGATCACGAAACTTAATAGTGGGGTTGATCATGATCAGCAGATGACCCCTATTGATTTTGAGGTCAGTAGTTCAAAGGTCAAGGTCACATTGACGCAGAACAATAGAACATTTTTTAGCCAAATAACTAAGAGAATGCTTTGGTTCAAGATCACATTTGATTCAGCGGTCACTATGACTGGAAAATGACCCACAATTATTGACTTGAGGTCAGTACGTCAAATGTCCAGTGCACAATGACAAAACGATTTCTGTTCCTTGTGCAGTTACTGAATGCATCAAGGGGGCATTTCCTGTTCTACAAGCTCTTGTTGTAACGAGATAACAAAGAGTCTGCTGGCTCACAAGTACTCGCACTGTACAGGTCATTAATAGTGGATGAATACCACAGGCGTCAATTAAGGGAATGGTTTCAAGCCAGAATAGGCACTTGATTAGACTTTCAACTGTGCACTTCCTAACACGAGTTGTAAAGAATTACGCCCAGAATCTTGGGATGAGGAGTATTTAAATTCGATTGTCTGTGCTTCATATAATAGAAATACGCTCGCGATCTTGGGTGAAAGATATGTAAACTCGGTTATTGGGGTTTGAACTTTAGACACGTCCTCCTTTAAACAAGAGGGCAGTGAAGGCCCTGTATGGCTCACCTGAAGAAATTAGGTCAGTAGGTCACAATCATGGTCACTGAAGTATGAAATTTTAAGACTGGTGTGCAAAACTGTACATGTCATCCAAATTTCAAGGCTGTATCCAAAAACAAGAGCTCGTCGAACATGAAATGCCCCCCTCGATGCATTCAGTAATTGCACAAAGAACAGAAATTATTTGCTCACTGTAAACAAAAGTTCTACTGTTCTGGTTCAATGTGACATTGACCTTTGACCTATTGACCTTAAAATCAACAGTCATCTGCTGGTCATGCTCTACCTCCCTATTAAATTTAGTGATCCTAGGCCTAAGCGTTCTCAAGGTATCGTCCGGAAAGGCTTTAACTGTTCTGGGTCAATGTGACCTTGACCTTTAGCCTACAGACCTCAAAATCTACACGGGTCATCTACAGGTCATGACCAACCTCCCTATCAAGTTTCATGATCCTAGGCCCCAGCGTTCTCAAGTTACTGTCTGGAAACGGTTTAAATGTTCCGGGTCACTGTAACCTTGACCTTTGACCTACTGACCTTAAAATCAACAGGGGTCATCTGCTGGTAATGATGAACCACTCTATCGTCTTTCATGACCCTTGGCCCAAGCGTTCTCAAGTTATCGTCCAGAAACTGTTTAATTGTTCCTGGCCAGTCTGACCTTGAACTTTGACGAAATGACCTCAAAATCAATAGGGGTCTTCTGCTGGTCATGATCAATCTCCCTATCAATTTTCCTGATCCTAGGCCCAAGTGTTCTTGAGTTATCACCCGGCAACAGTTTTACTGTTCCTGGTCACTGGGACCTTGACCATTGACCTCAAAATCAATAGGGGTCATCTGCTGGTCATGACCAACCTCCCTATCAACTTTCATGATCTTAGGCCCAAGCCTTCTTGAGTTATCATCCGGAAACCGTTTAACTGTTCAGGGTCACTGTGACCTTGAACTTTGACATCCAGATCTCAAAATCAATAGGGGTCATCTGCAGGTGATGAACAACCTTCCTATCAACTTTCATGATCCTAGACCCAGGCGTTCTTGAGTTATCATCCGGAAACGGATTGGTCTACATACAGACCGACATCTGCAAAACAATATACCCCTCCTTCTTCGAAGAGGGGCATAAAAAGGTCAGTTGGTCACATTCCACATGGCCCAGGTTCGAACTTGACCTAAAGATCATCAAGGTTAACATTCTGACAAAGTTTCATGAAGATACAGTCATAAATGTAGCTTATAGAGTGTTAATAAGCTTTTCCTTTGATTTGACCTGGTGACCTAGTTTCTGACTACCTGACCTAGATTTGAACTTGACTTAAAAATCATCAAGATTAACATTCTGACCAAGTTTCATGGAGATATTTCATAAGTGTAGCCTCTAGAGTGTTAACAAGTTTTACATTTGATTTGACCTGGTGACCTAGTTTTTGACCCCACCTGACTCTGACAAAGTTTCATTAAGATACGGTCATGAATGTGGCCTTTAGAGTGTTAACTAGCTTTTCCCTTGATCTGACCTGGTGACTTAGTTTTTGGCCCCACCTGACCCAGATTTAAACTTGACCTAAAGATCACCAAGGTTATCATTCTGACCAAGATTCATTAAGATATAGTCACAGATGTGGCCTCTTGAGTGTTAATGAGCTTTACTTTAGATTTTACCTGGTGACCTAGTTTTTGGCACTATCTGACTCAGATTTAAAGTTGACCTAAAGATCATCAAAGTTAACATTCTGACCAAGTTTCATTATGGTATGTCCATAAATGTGGCCTCTAGTGTTAACTAGATTTTCCATTGATATGACCTGGTGACCTAGTTTTTGACCTCACCTGACCAAGATTTGACCGTGACCTAAAGATCATCAAGGTTAACATTCTGACTAAGTTTCATGAAGATATAGTCATAAATGTGGCCTCAGAGTGTTAACAAACATTACCTTTGATTTGACCCGGCGACCTTGTTTCTGACTCCACTTGACCCAGATTTGAACATGACCTAAAGATCATCAAGATTAATATTCTGACAAAGTTTCATGAAGAGAAGTCATAAATGTGTCCTCTAGAGTGTTAACAAGCTTTTCCTTTGATTTGACCTTGTGACCTAGTTTTTGAACCCAAATGACCCAATATCGAACTCATACAAGATTTTATTAAGAGTAACATTCTTACCAAGTTTCATTATGATTGGGCCAAACCTCCAGAATGTTAACAGTCAATAGTTGACGACGGATGGACAACAACGGACACAGGGCGATCACAAAAGCTCACCTTTGAGCACTTCTTGCTCAGGTGAGCTTAAAAGAAGACTGGATGCAATGAAGACAAAGAATATTAATGTTCTATCATTCCTTCATAAATAACATCTCTACAACAAAATGACATATATATGAAGTATTGTTTTTTCTTCAAAATTTACATATTCAGCATTTATACTGATGTACTGGTAGAGGGGGAAACACTGGCAACAACTGTTGCCATTAACCATATTGTTATAATAAGGTATAGCACGCTTTAAAGAAATAATGCATATAAGAATATACTTAAATGGTTCATGATCCTGTTATAAATATGTATGAGCAAGTTGAAATGGCAAGTAAACTAGAAAATGCTTTTGTAAAAAAGCGCATGTCTCCCCCAATGCAAAGTCCTATAGGCAAGAAGTCAATAGGGGTCAGGAGCGAAAGTCAAAGAGACACTGATGGTTGGCTGCAATAGGGATCATCTACTTGGCATGTCCAATCATCCCGCTAAATTTCAACACTCTTGGCCTAGTGGTTCTCAAGTCACTGTTCAGGCTTCTGTGACCTTGACCTTTGATCAAGTGACCTCAAAATAAATAGGGGTCATCTACTCTGCATGTCCAATCATCCTATTAAGTTTCAACATTGTAGGTCAAGTGGTTCTCAAGTTATTTCCAAAAAATGATTTTACATGAACAGGCCACTGTGACCTTGACCTTTAATAGACTGACTCCAAAATCAATAGGGGTCATCTACTCTGCATGTTCAATCATCCTATGAAGTTTCAACATTCTGGGTCGAGAGGTTCTCAAGTTATTGACTGGAAATGGTTTTCCATGTTCAGGCCCCTGTGGCCTTGACCTTTAACAGAGTGACCCTAAAATTGTTAGGGTTCATCTACTCTGCATGACCAATCATCCTATGAAGTTTCATCATTCTGGGTCAAGTGGTTCTCAAGTTACTGACTGGAAATGGTTTTCAATGTTCAGGCCCTTGTGACCTTGACCTTTCACAGAGTGACCCCAAAAACAACAGGGGTCATTTACTCTGCATGAACAATCGTCCTATGAAGTTTCAACACTCTGGGTCAAGAGGTTCTCAAGTTATTGATTGGAAATGGTTTTCCATGTTCAGGCCCCTGTGGCCTTGACCTTTAACAGAGTGACCCTAAAATTGTTAGGGCTCATCTACTCTGCATGACCAATCATCCTATTAAGTTTCAAAATTCTGGGTCAAGTGGTTCTCAAGTTACTGACCGGAAATGGTTTTCAATGTTCAGGCCCCTGTGACCTTGACCTTTAATGGAGTGATCCCAAAATCGATAGGGGTCATCTACTTTGCATGTACAATGATCCTTTGAAGTTTCAACATTCTGGGTCAAGTGGTTCTCTAGTTATTGATCGGAAATGGTTTTCCATGTTCAGGCCCCTGTGACCTTGACCTTTGATGGAGTGACCCCAAAATCAATAGGGGTCATCTACTCTTTATGACCAATCATCCTATGAAGTTTCAACGTTTTGGGTCAAGTGGTTCTCTAGTTATTGATCGGAAATGGTTTTCAATGTTCAGGCCCCTGTGACCTTGACCTTTGACGGAGTGACCCCAAAATCAATAGGGGTCATCTACTCTTCATGATCAATCATCCTATGAAGTTTCAACATTCTGGGTCAAGTGGTTCTCTAGTTATTAATCGGAAATGGTTTTCAATATTCAGGCCCCTGTGACCTTGACCTTTGACAGAGTGACCCCAAAATCAATACGGGTCATCTACTCTTCATGACCAATCATCCTATGAAGTTCCAACATTCTGGGTCAAGTGGTTCTGAAGTTACTGACCGGAAATGGTTTTCAATTTTCGGGCCCCTGTGACCTTGACCTTTAATGGAGTAACCCCAAAATCGATAGGGGTCATCTACTTTGCATGTACAATCATCCTATGAAGTTTCAACATTCTGGGTCAAGTGGTTCTCTAGTTATTGATCGGAAATGGTTTTCCATGTTCAGGCCCCTGTGACCTTGACCTTTGATGGAGTGACCCCAAAATCAATAGGGGTCATCTACTCTTTATGACCAATCATCCTATGAAGTTTCAACATTCTGGGTCAAGTGGTTCTCTAGTTATTGATCGGAAATGGTTTTCAATGTTCGGGCCCCTGTGACCTTGACCTTTGACGGAGTGACCCCAAAAACAATAGGGGTCGTCTACTCCAGCAGCCCTACAACCCTATGAAGTTTGAAGGTTCTAGGTCAAATGGTTCTCCAGTTATTGCTCGGAAATGAAGTGTGACGTACGGACGGACGGAAGGACGGACGGACAGGGCAAAAACAATATGTCTCCTGGGGGAGACATAATTAATAGGTGCACGATGATATTTACAGTAAGCAGGATATAAATTTTTTAGCATTCTTGTGGAAAAGTAACGCCTCTAAACATCAATAATCTAGATATTCTACAGACTGCATATCTGCTACCAATTCACCTCGACAACACGGTGGCAATAAATTGAAATATTAATTATAAATTGAAATATTAATAAGAACCAATGTCTCCCACCTAGGGGCATTTATCACAAATCATACTGCATGTCGATACATCTTCTAAGTAATAGGGCAACATACTAACAATGTAGTATTAAACTATACTGTAAATCATATAATTTATGAAGAAGTTATGTAGTTTGAAAATGTCTGAAAATTCCCCCACCCCCACCCTCCCCCGGGCCCAGCCCTGGAAGCAGGTCTGATTTACATTCTGGAAATCTTCAATTGTCAAAAGCTTTATATATTTCCAGGGCTGATTTACATTCTGGAAGTCTACAATTGTTAATAGCTTTATATTTATCTATAAATACTAATCATTGTACTTTAAACATAATTTCATTTTTAAATCAGTGGGAAAACTGATATAAAACACAACTATTGTACTTTATCATATAAAAGTGAAGTAATTTCATGTACCACCAACAACAAAACAAATTAACTTGGGTGCCTGTGACCTTGATTTTTGCATATGGCACACCGTCTTATAATAGTGAATATTTATGCAAAGTTATTTAATCTAAATTAAATATATTCATTTTATTTTTTTACTTTTACAATATACACCCATGCATAACAAGAGTGCCAGACTGTCACAAAATATGCCCGTCAGATGAAAACTGTTTGTTTAGAGGGTGGACAAGGCTAAATTCGCAGTTTTTTTCAAGTAATTCAAGGGCCATAAATCAACAGTGCCTAGGGCAATTTGGGTGGTTATCGAATCTGGCCGAGATATTATGCCCATAAACATTGTCAGCAAGTTTAGTGAAGTTCCAATGAAAACTGTAAGGCTAAATTCGCAGATTTTGGAGTAATTCAAGGGCCACAATCCAAGAGTGCCTTGGGCGATTATCGAACTTGGCCGAGATATTATCCCCACAAATATTGTCAGCAAGTTTGGTGAAGATCGGATGAAAACTGTTCGACTTAGAGAGCGGACATGCTTTGGACACAGACCGCCCTCCCACCACAGGTGTTCACATAATATGCCCCGCTCTTTCAGAGACGAGCGTATAAAAAAGTTACAGACCAGACAAAAAAAACAACAGCAAGTTTCATCTCCAAAGGTGACCTTGACCTTCAGGTCTGCATCTTACAATTTGTTATGGTGACTGTTTGTGTCAAGTTACTTGAATATAAATCCATGCGACCAGGCCAAAAAAAGAGATCTAATATCTTTTACCTGTGTGACCATGACCTTCAAGACAAGGGCCTTGATCTTGCACACGACATATTGTCTCATTATTTGGAACATTTCTGCCAAGCGATTTTGAAATCTCTTGATGAATGGAGGAGTTATGGAATGGTCATGAAACTGATGCTTTAAACGTGTAACCTCCAAGTGTGACCTTGGAGCTAGGGGTTTGGGTCTTGAGCATGACACATTGTCTCATTTGTTCCAAGTAATTTCAAAATCTCTTGATGAATGGCAGAGTTATGGACCAGACAACAAACCATGCTACCTTTTGACATCTTATTGTGACCTTGATCTAAGAGTCTGGGTCTTGCGCATGACACATCACCTTGCTATAGGGAACATCTGTGCAAAGTAATTTGAAAATCCCTTCATGAATGGCAGAGTTATAGATCAGTTATAGACCAGGCACGAAAAGGACCCTGTTAACCTCTGATCTCAAAGTGTGACCTTGATCTTGCAGCTAAAGGTTTAGGTCTTGTGCATGACAAGTTGTCTCATTAAGGGGAACATTTGTATTTTAAAATCCCTTCATGGATTGCTGAGTTATAGACCAGACAAGAAGTATGACAGATGAACGGACAGACAGATGGCAGGATGGATGGAAGAATGCAGTCCATTTTATTCCAAAAAGGTGGGGGACAATTACAAATTGATAATATGACCATCACCGTCCCCTTCACTGCATAATGCAGAAGAGAATAACTAATAATATGACCTTCACTGTCATAATGCACATGCTAGTGAGAATAACACTGATACGACCTTCACTGTGTCACACCAACAGCTTGTGCAGGGGAGAACAACAATGATACTATGACCTTCACTGTGTCATACCCATTGCAAGTGCATGAAGATTAGCATCAATAATATGACCTACATTGTGTCACACCATTATATGTGCATATTTATAACAACTTTATAAGAAATTAACTTCTGTTCAGTGTATAACAGAAAGCAATTTTTAACAGTAGTAATTGCATCATTAAATCAAGAATTAATGCAGACACTAAATGTTCTTCTAATTACACAGCTTTCAAGTCATTTCACAGAATAACCCATGAAACATAACAAATTACATTTACATAAAACTGAATAACACTTTACCATGCAAGTATATACAGAGATATGTACAAACTGTCTAAAACTGCACATTAACAATATAATTATATTAACAGCTTCCTCTGAAAATGGCATAACTACTTGCATATTGCAGAGAACAAAAACAAAATGTGGAACTATATTATGAATATTTTGAATGTAATCAGGTGTAATTAGTTCAAGTGATGCAATTTAAATCACTATTTAGACACAGCATGAGTAAATAACATGTGTTTGCTAAGATTTAAATTCATATTTCTGTCAATGTAAGGAAGTAGATTGATAACCTGTTATACAACAACAGCAAAGCTTTGTCATCTGACCCATATTACATCAACCATTACATGTAAGAAGGATTGTATTAAATACAATTTAGAGTTTTACTGGACAAGGGCAATTGCATAACTCCTCATACAAAAGCAACATAGTTAAAAAGCATTCTTTTATAAAGATTTACTTATAAAGATCTACACAAGGCTAATCAATTTAAGCATATGGCATGGTAGAATATTCTGACTGAACCACATGTATTCCATCACTATAAAAATGTATAGCCTAGAATTTAACAGGTTCTGGTAAAAAATCATCTGGGAAAAAAACGAGATTCATCATCTAATGTTCAGTATCAGACAAACTTACAGTATCTGCAAACTGTAAATTTTTTACTACTCTTTTATCACTGACTTTATCTAATAATGCCCTTAGCTTATCCACATTCTTTTTCATTTCCGGACTCTCCTTTGAATTCTCCACCAATTCCTTTGTTTCAAGTGATGTCAAATGTGAATTTTCTGAAGACGCACTGTTTGTTCCAAGTGAGCTAGAAACCTTCAATGGGGAGTGATGTAGCTCCATGTAATTATTTTCAGTTCTACCACTTGTTTGTTTAAATAATTTGGAATCTGATATTTCAGTTACTCTATCATTTTCACTTCTATCTAATTCAGATTCGCTACTGTTTGCACTTGTACTAATTTCTAATCCGTTATCAACCGTTTGAGATTTTATAGATTCTCTGGTTTCTTCTGAATCACTCATTCCTGTGAACTTAAATGCTGGAAATGATACACCTGGACCTGAATCACTAAGCCACGCGTCATCGCTTTCTGATGTCACTCTTTGTTTTGTATTCCCTACATTCGATTTACAACGTTTATGACTTCCATCTTTTCTTTCCTTGAGTTTCACATGTCTGTCGCTTATTTTCTCTGCCCCTTTTACTGATTTTAAGATGTCTTTAATCATATGTCTTACATTTACTGGTTTGTGTTTCTCATTCATCTTTTCATTACAGTCTAATTTAAATGCTCCATCATCGAGCATATCTTTCCAAGATTCTTTTTCTTGTCTCTTTGTGACAGTTTTTATTTTCCTGCTTGAGCAAGGTTTTCTTGTCGATTTCAATTTTTTAGGACTAGCTACCTTTCTCGATATGCTCTTTTCAAGTACTTTTCCATCTCTCAACCTTTTCAAAGACGTCCTTTTTGCGTTTTTATCAATGTCTTCAGAAGAGGAACTTCCTTTCACCTCTTGAGCTTCTGTCTGTTGAAGAGACAAGTCTAATGGCATCTCACTTTCATCTTCATCTAGATAACTAATGCTTTCTTGTTTAAACTGTTTCAATTTTAAGTAACTCATATTACCGTCATGTGTCAATACTGGTTCTTCTTCAGTTTCTTTCAAAAATGTATCGTCAGCCTCTGCTTGTTGTTTCATTTTCTTACTTTTACTCACATTCTGTTTATCACTTTCTTTTTTCTTTCTTTTTGATATCTTTGTTTTCTGTTCAAGTTTTTGACTTGAAGCTTCTTGCAATGGCTGAAATGTTGCTAAAATAGAAACAATACCATCATGACTACTGAGATCTTCAATACTTGAACTAAGCTTTTCATCACAATTTACAAAAACTGACCTTTCAGATGGCTCAATATGCTTTATAGTATTATCAAGTTGGCCTTCTATTGCTCCATCCACTAACTGTGTATTTCCTTTCACTATTGCACATGGGAATTCACCATTTTGAACTGAATCTGATTTGCCTGTACTACTTACTGTGTTCAAACTGCTTTTTTTCCTTTTAGTGTTTCTTATTTTTGTTTTCTCAGGTAGTCTTTTTTTACAAATATTTTTTGTTGTCTGTGCACTTGGTTTCTTTTTGCTCTTTTCACCAGCATCACCTGGTCTTATTTCAATGTTATCTACAAATCCCTGCTGATCACTTACACTATTTGTCAATGATTTTGCTTCTAATTTTTCTTCTTTAGCGATCTTTGTAATTGACCTACCTCTGGGTTTCTTTAATTTCGTGAATTCCATTTCAACAACATTCTCTGGCAGACTAGGTTCATCCATTTGTCTATTCAATTTTTCAGTTTTAAGTTCATCTGCATTCGCAGACATCTTTGATTTTCTTTTTGCTATCTTTCCTCGATTATTTGATCTACTTCCAGCACCAGCTTGCTTTATCTTGTAACAATCACATTTACATATTGTTTGCAATACCTGTGCTTTATTCTTACTGCCTTTAATCTGATCACCAAAAGTGATATTTTGTTTTCTTTTCCTACCTTTTGGCTTCTTTACTTCTGGAGGACTTGCCCTATCAACATTTTGAATTCTTTCATTGCTACCACTTTTTCTGACATCTAATGTATCCATTTCTAGATTTACATTTACCTTGGGAGTATTCTGACCATCTCTGTGCCTACCTTTTCCTATTTTTTCAGAACATTTGTTCTTTATTCTACTTCCTGCAGCTGTTTTGTCTGACTGACATGTATTTAAATCTTGTTCTTTATTTACAATTGAAACCACACTATCAAAGATCTCATCTTTTCTTCTTTTACCCTTTTTAACTCCTAGAATATTTTCATTTGTAACATTTACTTGTTTGCCATTTTCAACACTTTCTTCTGCTACTGGTAACTCTAAAACTTTATTTCCTTTACTGCGTACAGTATTAGCACCTGAAGATTTCCGCCTGTTCTTTAATTTTCTGCCTGTAACACTTTCATTATTTTCTTCATGTAAAGTTTTCATGGAGGATGTATTTCTTTTCTTGTTTGTAGTGTCAGTTGCTGCCTCTTTCAACTTTATCTGGAATAATTTTTCTAGGAATTCAATTTTCTTTTGGCTTTCAACATTCGAGTACGTGTCAGTGTTGTCATCAGCTTTGCACTCTGGCTTCATGCCAGTTTCATTTTCTTCCACAGAGTTCTTGATCATTTTACTTTCTTTTTGGTCCTGACCTGTCTTTAAACATGATTTCTTATTACCCTTACTTTTCCCTTGCTCTTTTAAAGTGTCTTTTATTTGTTTCACTTCTTTATTACCATTTACTCTCCTCTTTCTTACTTTTATTTCTTTTACTTTGACCGTAGATTGTACTTTGTCTAGTTCTTTTAATTTCTCATTATCAGGATGTTTTTCCAATGCTGTGTTTCCTTCAATGTGGAAAGTTTCATTTTCTTCCACAGAATTCTTGATCATTTTACTTTCTTTTTGGTCCTGACCTGTCTTTAAACATGATTTCTTATTACCCTTACTTTTCCCTTGCTCTTTTAAAGTGTCTTTTATTTGTTTCACTTCTTTATTACCATTTACTCTCCTCTTTCTTACTTTTATTTCTTTTACTTTGACCGTAGATTGTACTTTGTCTAGTTCTTTTAATTTCTCATTATCAGGATGTTTTTCCGATGCTGTGTTTCCTTCAATGTGGAAAGTTTCATTTTCCTCCACAGAATTCTTGATCATTTTACTTTCTTTTTGGTCCAGACCTGTCTTTAAACATGGTTTCTTATTACCCTTACTTTTCCCTTGCTCTTTTAAAGTGTCTTTTATTTGTTTCACTTCTTTATTACCAT
Organism: Mercenaria mercenaria; assembly: GCF_021730395.1. Classification (NCBI taxonomy): domain Eukaryota; kingdom Metazoa; phylum Mollusca; class Bivalvia; order Venerida; family Veneridae; genus Mercenaria; species Mercenaria mercenaria. The sequence goes on from NW_026459021.1 coordinate 55,609, forward strand.
TTACTCTCCTCTTTCTTACTTTCATTTCTTTTACTTTGACCGTAGATTGTACTTTGTCTAGTTCTTTTAATTTCTCATTATCAGGATGTTTTTCCGATGCTGTGTTTCCTTCAATGTGGAAAGTTTCATTTTCTTCCACAGAATTCTTGATCATTTTACTTTCTTTTTGGTCCAGACCTGTCTTTAAACATGATTTCTTATTACCCTTACTTTTCCCTTGCTCTTTTAAAGTGACATTTCTTTGTTTCACTTCTTTATTACCATTTACTCTCGTCTTTCTTACTCTTACTTCTTTCACTTTCACAGTAGATTGTACTTCATCATCTTCTTTTATTTTCTCATTGTCAGGATGTTTTTCCAATGCTGTGTTTTCTTCAATGTGGAAGTCAACTTTCCGCTTATCCATATTAGTAGCTTTTGACTTCTGGGCTTCTTCCAGCTCAAAATCTTTGAATTCAACCTGTTTATAATTAAAATCCTTGTAAAAATGCAAAATCTGTCTATTACCTTTCCTCTTTTTACCAGCTGACTGTGCCTTTAACTCAGCTTCAGCTATAGCATTTTTCGTTTTTACAGTTTTATAATTTATCTTCTTTCTATCTTCAACTTCACAGAATTTTCTTTTTCTAACTTTCTGCTTTATCTGTTTCAATTTTCCTTCTTTTTCACTTGAGTCATCACTAGAGTCAGGAAATGATGCCTGTATTGAAACTGAAGAGCTTGTTATTTCAGATTTCTCTTTTGAGAGATCAATAGACTGCTGAGCATTGGCAGAATTTTTAGAAGCATGGTTTGTCATAGAAAAGTAATTTGTCAAATCATCCTCGTCACTGGACTGCTCACTTCTATCATCATAGTTCTCTATATGTTCATAACCAGCATCTTCACTTTTTTTAATTGATAGACTTTGCTTTACATTTGCTTTGCTTTTCCTCTGAACTGGTTTGAATGTTTTCCAAAGGTTCTGAATGTGTGACTTTTGACTCTGAGCCTTATTTTCATTGGTTGTTATGCTGTTTTGCTGCTTATGCACATTTCTCTCTGGACTACTTTCGGTACTTTTGCACTGAACAAGCCCACCTGATTTAGTAACTTTCAAAACTATTGGAGACTCTGTCTCAAAATGTGCATTTAGAACATCTGCTTGGTTGGCTGCTGTAGCTGTGTTCTGATTTGGTGAAGAAAGATATTCATCAAATTTCTTAATATCAGTATCATCACTAATAATGTCTACCTCACTTGTTGAAAGAATGTCAAGTTTGCTTGGAGTCAGCAATTCTAATTTACTTGGTGTAAACATTTCAAGTTTGTTTGGTGTCAGTGGGTCTTGTTTACCTGGCGTAAGGAATTCAGATTTGTTGGGAGTCAATGGATCATGTTTACCTGATGTATTAAGAAATTCCAATTTAGAAGGTGTCAGCTGAGCAAGACTATCATCTTTAATAATCATTTCAGGATCAACTGCATTCAATGGAAATGCAACTAACTGACTGTCATCAAAATTAAAAGAGTCATCTTGATCATTATCACAATGCTCTAAGCTTGAATGTTCCTGATGATCACTTTTATTATGTTCATCATCTGAATATAATACTTCATCAACTACATTACGCTCAACATTTTCATACACTCTTGTCAATTTGTTATTAATTCGAACAAAACGAACTTGCATGCCAGGTTTGAATCCTGTGTCATAATGTGTATTATCTGCCCTTGTAAACGATGTATTAGGATTAGATTGTTCATACATGTAGTTTTCTTCAATTGCATTTGGGAAATTATACCAGTTATCATTTTCTTGTGATGAATTTTGCAGATTATGTGTGGCCCTACTCTGACCTCCTTGCGGTCTATTTTCAAAAGCAAGTTCCTGCTTGTGTTCTGAAAAATCCAGTTTCTTAACAGCTTGAAGATTTGTCTCCTCTATACTTGCAGTGGTTGCTAAAGGAGATTTGTTGATATCGTATTTAATCTGTCCATCTTCAAGTCTTATATACACTATTTCTACTTTTGGTGAAGCTGTTGTTTTAGGATCTTCTGAAGTCTTACTTTCATTGTTCGACTTGTTCAGCTCATTTCCAAATGGTGACTTTGTTTGTCCTTCACTATTAATGTTTAGTTTCTTAGTTTCTGTTGTCACATTCACTTTCTGAGGGCTAGCTTGATGTGGTTTTTGTTCAAGATCTGCTTTCCTCAATGTAGCCTTGGTAAATGGATTGTATTGTTTAAAAGCACTGAACATACTTTTACCCTTTACAGACAAAGGCTTTGTCTTTGTCAAAGATGCACTGCTCACATCTTGTTTATCACAATTGCCTGCTTGTAGTGCATCTGTTTTACTAGGCTCATGCTCCTCTTTGAAATTTGTTTGCTTGTCTGTACTTGACAGCTTTGCACATAGAGAAAGCCAGTCCTTTTCATTTATCAGATAATATTTGTCACTTTCTCTTGAACTTTCAGGATTCTGCTTGCTAACAATACCATCATCTGCTTTAGTATCTTTCCCTTTCAGAAGACCTGAGTTTTTCGTTTTAGCAATAAATTCAGTTTTTTGTTCCTCAACTACCTCAATGCTACTGCTATCTGTGAAATTTCCTAAATTATTCAACTCAGCTTTTGATTCTGTACAACTGTTTATTTCAATCTGCTGTTCAAAATTATGTTCACTGTTTGCAAGTTTTACAGTACTTTTCTCATCAGTGTTATAAGTATGTTTGTTTTCACCACTTTGTGCTGCTATGTGCTGTTCTACATCTATCAGGTTTGTCTCACTGTCATCAAATGTTTTATCAGTGCTTTTATCAGAGTTCTGCATTCCTTTCTCTGATGTTACATCAGTATTATCTAATACAACATCAGTTGTAGTCTCACTAGTCTGGCTTACTTGACGTATGTCATCTGGGTTACTAGTACGTGATTTTTCAGTGTATGCATCAGGACTTGCTTCTTTAGTTTCATGTGTTGCTTGTTTGACTGTATGTACCTTTTTTAGGTAAGAGAATAGCTCCTCTTCATCAGAGGATTGTTCAGCTGTTTCGTTTTTCCTGTACCTAGCCATTGTACTTTATTGCTCATAAATCACATGTCAAGGTTTCCTACAATGTTTGCTCCTAGAATTCTGTCAACGTCCTTGGTTGCCATGGAAACACATGTGTGGCTGTCTGTAACATAAAAATATAACAGTTACTGTTTTTATAAAAGCATGTGTAAATTTATGTTCATTTCGTTGTGCTAAAGTTCAGTTTTTGTAGTATTTTAGTTTACACAACAAACAAGGTCTCAGGATTTTGCAAAAATAAACTAGAGGTACAGTATGACCCTTGATTGTTCACCTGATATTCACATCTGACTTGACTAAGGAACAGTGTTGTTAAATTATTTTAGAATTGGGTCAGCAGATTCAAAGAAAAAGATTTTCAAGTTTTCCAAAGACCCATATATGGAAAACTAGGCCTGCAATGTTTTTAACAAGAGGGTTATGATGACCCTGGATCACTCACCTGAGTAATATGAGCTACATGTTTCAAATGTCAAACTGATGATTTTTAGAAATTTTTTGAAAAATTTTCCGATGTACGATCAAGTAACCCCTGGGGCGGGGCCAATTTTACCCAGGGGGTCATGATTTGAACAAAGTTTGTAGATGTCTACTAGGCTATGTTACATATCAAATATCTAAGATCTAGGCCTTCTGGTTTATTTTTAGTAAATTTATGAAGATTTCCCTATGTACAATCAAGTAACCCCTGGGGCTGGGTCAATTTGATCCTGGGGGTTGGGGGGGGGGAGGGGGGCAGGGTCAAGTTTGAACAAATTTTGTAGAAGTCCACTAGGCAATGCTACATATCAAATATCTAAGCTCTAGTCCTTCTGGTTTATTTTAAGAATTTTTTTGAAGATTTTCCTATGTAAAATCAAGTGACCCCTGGGGCGGGGTCAATTTTGACCCCGGGAGTCATGATTTGAACAAATTTTGTAGAAGTCCACTAGGCAATGCTACATGTCAAATATCTAAGCTCTAGGCCTTCTGGTTTATTTTTAGAAAATTTTTGAAGATTTTCCTATGTAAAATCAAGTGACCCCTGGGTCGGGGGTCAATTTTGACCACAGGGGTGATGATTTGAACAAATTTTGTAGAGGTCGACTAGACAATGCTACATGTGAAATATCTAAGCCCTAGGCCTTCTGGTTTATTTTTAGAAAATTTTTGAAGATTTTCTTATGTAAAATCAAGTGACCCCTAGGGCGGGGTCATGATTTGAACAATTTTAGTAGAGGTCCACTAGGCAATGCTACATGTCAAATACCTAAGCTCTAGGCCTTCTGGTTTATTTTTAGAAATTTTCTGAAGATTTTCCTATGTAAAATCAAGTGACCCCTGGGGCGGGGTCAATTTTGACCCCGGGAGTCATGATTTGAACAAATTTTGTAGAAGTCCACTAGGCAATGCTACATGTCAAATATCTAAGCTCTAGGCCTTCTGGTTTATTTTTAGAAAATTTTTGAAGATTTTCCTATGTAAAATCAAGTGACCCCTGGGTCGGGGGTCAATTTTGACCACGGGGGTGATGATTTGAACAAATTTTGTAGAGGTCGACTAGACAATGCTACATGTGAAATATCTAAGCCCTAGGCCTTCTGGTTTATTTTTAGAAAATTTTTGAAGATTTTCTTATGTAAAATCAAGTGACCCCTAGGGCGGGGTCATGATTTGAACAATTTTAGAAGAGGTCCACTAGGCAATGCTACATGTCAAATATCTAAGCTCTAGGCCTTCTGGTTTATTTTTAGAAATTTTCTGAAGATTTTCCTATGTAAAATCAAGTGACCCCTGGGGCTGGGGTCATGATTTGAAAATTTTTTGTAGAGGTCCACTAGGCAATGCTACATGTGAAATATCCAAGCTCTAGGCCTTCTGGTTTATTTTTAGAAATTTTTTGAAGATTTTCCTATGTAAAATCAAGTGACCCCTGGGGCAGGGTCAATTTTGACCCCGGGGGTCATGATTTGAACAAATTTTGTAGAGGTCCACTAGGCAATGCTACATGTGAAATATCTAAGCCCTAGGACTTCTGGTTTATTTTTAGAAATTTTTTTGAAGATTTTCTTATGTAAAATCAAGTGACCCCTGGGGCGGGGTCAATTTTGACCCCGTGGTCATGATTAAACAATTTTAGTAGAGGTTCACTAGGCAATGCTACACGTCAAATATCTAAGCTCTAGGGCTTCTGGTTTTTGAGAAGAAGATTTTTTAAGATTATCCTATGTAAAATCAAGTGACCCCGGGGTCATGATTTGAACAAACTTGCTAGAGGTCCACTAGGCAATGCTTCATACCAAATATCTAAGCTCTAGGGCTTCTGGTTTTTGAGAAGAAGATTTTTAAAGTTTTTCCTATTGGTTGCCATGGCAACCAGAGTTCTGCATGGAATTCAATTCTTTGAACAATTTTGAAATGGGGCCACGCAAGGATCATTCCTGTGAAGTTTGGTGTAATTCTGCCTAGTGGTTTTCAAGAAGAAGATTTTTTTAGAAAATGTTGACGGACACACGACGGATGACACACGACGGACGATGGACATTGAGCGGTCACAAAAGCTCACCATGAGCATGGTGAGCTAACAAAAAAAGAACGATTTGAAAGAATTTAATAGCGGCCCAAGGGTGTGAAGTTACAATCCATGTCCATCAGTAGATACTGAGATACCAGCTTACATACAAAACCTAACAAAAAATTGCTAAGTCGAAAAAAGGGCATAATTTTGTGAAAACAAAACAAAACAAGAGCTGTCACTAATGGTGACAAATGCCCCCCGCAGCGCCTTGACCTTTGACCTGGTGACCCCAAAGTCAGTAGGGGTTGTGTACTCAATAAGTACTATCAGCATGTGAAGTTTGAAGGTCCTTGGTACAGTGGCTCACGAGTAAAGTGCCTTCATGCATAAAATTAACATTAGCCCCTGTGACCTTGACCTTTGACCTGGTGACCCCAAAGTCAGTAGCGGTCGTGTACTCAATAAGTACTATCAGCATGTAAAGTTTGAAGGTCCTGGGTGCAGTGGTTCACGAGTAAAGTGCCTTCATGCAAAAAGTTAAAGTTGTGACGAACGAACGAACTAACGAACAGACGGACAGTTGAAAACTAATATGCCTCTCTTCGTGGGCATAAAAAGCAAAACAGAGTTATGGAACTTGTGCAATGTAAAATTGTGAATAAGTGTGTGAAGTTTCAATTCATTCCAAATAGTGGTTACTTTGCTTACATACAAAAACTTAACCAAATAGAGATGCTGACGCGGACGCAGACGACAACATACAGGCAAGTCCAATATCTATACTTATTCTTCTAACAGCCAAGCTAACAAGAGCCGTCCATAAGACAGCATGCTCAACTTTTCTCAGTGCTTGAATTAGAGCTTTGCCAGAAAAAGGGGCTTAACTCAATCAAATATACACTCAGAGTTATGGGGATTGTTTCTTCTGGTGAAGACTTTGATAGTAAATAACTATTTTAAGTTTCAAGTCAATAGCTTTGACAGTAACAAAGATATCAGACATTATATAAAACTTTAACCTAAAAATCGTAAGTTGAAAAGGGGCATAACTCTGTCAAAATTCACATCAGAGTTATGGAGATTGTTTCTTCTGGTGTAGACTTTGATAGTAAATAACTCAGGCCCTTCCCCAGAAATTTTTTAAGGCGCTGGGGTAGTTTGCGTGGCGGGATAAGGGGTGGGTGCGGGAGGGGTTTCCCCTCCCGTGTTTGATTTTTTTTTTAAAAATCAAACCCAAATGGTGCTTTTTTAAGTATACCATATGCAAAAAAACACAACAACATATATTTCATTACTTCTACATTTTTACATAATTATATAACCATCAATATATCATATACACTACACAGATGTCCACTTCTTTTATATGTATTTTCGAACAACACATATGTCCTTCCACTTCTTTTGTACTAACACTAACAACACAGGCATTTTTGTTTTCATATACCGGTAAGTGTCTGTCTTTGGCTCTGTGCCATTCCTTTACTGCACCACTGAAATTAAAGTCATTCAATTTTTGTCCCTGCATTGACACCATGAGTAAGGCATTAGGCACTTTCATGCTCACTGGTGAATGGTGGGTGGTCTTTACACATTCAACTGCTGAAACCTCTCTCACAATCTGAAAGTACAAAAAAAAAGTATTTGTTATTTTCCCAGAGCAAGGATAACCAAGGATTGATTTATATTGTAAAAGTTCCTAAGATTTGACATTTATCTTGTGTTCTTCTGCACAATGAATTGCAACAGTATTTCTGTTAAATATTTGTGGGTGTTAAACACCATTGCAGCCTTTTTACACACAGAAGCAGGTTCTGTATTTCAAGTTTAACTATGTATTTTACTGTAAGCAGCAAGTTTCAGAAAGAACATGTATACACACCAGCTGTGGAGGTTGGTAGAAGCAGTCCCACTGTAGCGACTTTGCTCAGGTTTGGGTGAGACTCGGACAGATTACCAATAATCCACTCCATGGTGCTCAAAGTGTTCATCTGTGGTAAGGGTGGCTTTCGCCTGTGCCCATTCAATAACCGCCTGGTCTTCTTCAAGGGAGAAGAGTGATGAAAGAGCCTGAAATGAAACATAAGTTACAATGACGTTTCAATGACTTGACAAAATG